>NW_024729938.1:0-8852 GCF_018991925.1 Homarus americanus | reverse complement strand
TTCTTCTTCTTCTTCTTCTTCTTCTTCCATCAATACTTTATTAACGGTGTATGTAAGTTTCACCATGTTTTGCACTACAGCGGTAGAGCAAAGTATATTTTGTTAGCATTAAACCCAAAGCATATTTTATTGCCTAATCATCACTACATAGAACACCACCCATAAAGCATGATACTATTAGACCACAAACTGCTATAAAACCCAAAGCATATTTTATTGCCTAATCATCACTACATAGAACACCACCCATAAAGCATGATACTATTAGACCACAAACTGCTATAAACCCCAATAATATACTATACTAGTGACTATAATTGTGTTACCCAATATTATACGAAATAATACTATAAAACATAATAGTAAACTCACTAATAGTGTATATTAGTTGAATGCTCAATCTGATGAGAAGTCCAAAAAAAAACAACATAACAATAACCTATATAAGAGTGTAGAGTATTTTTGTGCAAACTATTATACCAGTAGATGGTCTAAGATAACTGTATGTGAAGGAAAAGGTGTGCTCTCCACTCAAACTTTCTTTTTATGAAATCTCCTACTCCCCAGCTGAGCGGTACGCCCAATGGGAAACAAAACGTGGCACATAACACGCTGCCCGCCAGCTCTGGCTCGGTGAATAGGAATCAGGAATCGGGCGGAGTATAAACAACACCGCCGCCAAGTTGCTCCTCCCATCTCTGAGGAAATCTGGCGGGCAACTTAGTATTATATTAGCATGTAATAATAATAACAATAATAATAATAATAATACTACTACTACTACTAATAATAATAATAATATTAATAATAATAATATTAAAAATAATAACATGCAATTTCATTTTATAACACATACAAACAAAATAGTGTATAGCCTACTATACTTAACTATAATAGGTTAGGTTGCGTAGGAGGATCTAAAAAGTACAGTAGTATACACACACACACACACACACACACACACTTCGCTACTATATGCCAGACGCTCCCCCGGCTTGACACAACCACTCTCCCTGCTTACCTACCAGCCCCCCCCTTCCCACTGACTTAGTAGAAGTATTTGAAATAGCAAAACGCCTGGACAAACTAAAATTAAAACCCTCTACCACCCCCATTGACTTACCAATGAAACGCTTCAAGGAGTTCTCCCCGGAGCTTGCTAAACCCCTATGCTCCATCATCAATGCTTCTCTCAGTCAAGCCAGATGCCCAGCTGACTGGAGACCTCTTATGTATCACCAGTGCCCAAGTCAACCAGCCCACAATCCTTAAATCAGCTACGACCTATTGCAATCACCCCAATACCCAGCCTAATCTGTGAAAGTTTTGTGTTCGACTGGCTGGGCTTTTGCTGATATTGCAGGAGTCGTAGTAGACCCTCAGCAATTTGGCAACATGAAAACTTCCTCCACCACTGACTGACTGACTGTCTTGTCAGCTTTCTCGATTACATATACCGCCATCTCGAGAAACGAAAAACGTCTGTAGCTGTCGCCTTCATTGATTTCACTAAAGCGTTCGACCTAGTCGACCACAATATAATCATCAACTAAGCTATTGACCTCGGGCTTCGGAGAAGTCTTATTATACCAGGGCTTACAGACTTCCTCAGTGACCGACGCCAAGCTGTACGCTTCCGAGGGGCTGGCTGTCTCCACCTTTCAGTCACTCACCTGTGGCGTCCCCCAAGGCACCAAGATGGGACCACTCTGCTTCCTTATGCTCATCAATGATGCCCTAAGAGAAACCCCTGCTCGCTGGAAATATGTCGACGACTCCACCATTGGGATCAGCGTCAACAATTCTGCTCCAAACTATACCGCCCTTCATGATTTATTGAACAGTCTCCAAAACTGGGCCACCAACAACCATGGTTATGCACATCAACCTCTCCTCCGACATTGTCCCACCTCCTTCCATTACTCTAGGTCTGACCACACTCCAGGTTTTAGATTCCACGAAGCTCCTCGGCGTCAACATAGACAACAAACTAAATTAGAAACCACACGTCAGTGAAGTTATCAAATCCTCCAGTTTCCGTCTCCACCTCCTACGCCGACTCAAGTCCCTCGGTGTTCCTGCACACGAGCTCCTCAGTGTTTACACAACATTCATACTTCCCAAGCTCACCTGGTCTTCCTCCCTAAATGCCACACAACGTAAACACCTAGAAAAAGTGCAAAAGAGGCCATGCAAGATTATTCTCTACCCTTCCTACTCCACATATCAAGAAGCGCTCAACACACTGACCGACCCTTTAGACTCTCACTGACCATCACCACGACCTCATCTGCAAATTTGGTAAGAAGCTTCTACCCCATCCCCGACACCGGCTCCTACTACCACCTGAGATCCCTAGTCCGAGAATTGCTCTTCGACACCACAACCGCATCCAGCCCATACGTGCACGAACTGATCGCTATAAGAACAGCCCAGTCCCAACCATTGTAAAAATTATAGATAACTTGTAATAAATCAGTGTACTCACTCCCAGTAAACACTACTCCTTGCACTGTCACTATGTTGAAATGAACTGTAGTTTGAGCTTTTCCCCAGCCAGTTATTATATGTCTTATTTGTGTCACGCATGTTACTTGTATATTATTTGTAATTCGTAACCCATTCCCCAAATATGTAACTGTATATTTTCAGCCTTCTGGCTGCCAAGCTCTTTCAATAAACCGTTAATTATTATTATTATTATTATTATTAATTATATGTTGGTCCATACCAACTCACTCCCCTGAACCCTCCTCCCCACCGGACTATCAACAAGTTCTTGCCATAAGGTACTATCTCATTTGGCAAAGGAATGGAACCAGTGATGAATAGTGGTGAACAGTGCTTAACTCAGTGAAAAACAACGCGGCAGTTGAGTCTTACCCAAGCTAGCTAACCACCTTCACACAGTGAGGTCCCAGGTACCCGGTTATACTTCCCCTGAGACTCCACGATAGAGAGGCCTGGGACCACACCTCACCCACTTGAATGAGTGAGTCATGTGGACCACGTGGTGTCCCCAAGATGCTACGACACCACGTAGTGAATGTTTTGCTACAGCATCATCATGTGAAGTTCCTCATAACACCATCTGTGAGGTAACTGCTACATCATCAGGCCCCTCATAACGCCATCTGTGAGGGAGTTACTACACCACGTGTCTGGTGTTCAACACCTCACCTTACATGATCTACGCGTGCAAACATTAATCTGTATGTTCACTGTGTGCTCCTTCACCTATCTCTAATGAGGGCTTTTGTTAAACCACCAATGTATGTACTAAGTCATTTGTGTCCAATGTATACTTTCGAAAAGCCCTTGTTTGGGGCAGGTAGGAGAGAGTAGTCGTCATTATTGTCCAAGCCACATTATTTATTTCTATATATAAGTAATGTAGGCTGGTTTTTAAATACCTCAATCCCCTAACGGTGCCGTTTGTATATTAAGAAATACCGAAGCCATACAGTACAACACCAGCGAATATGAAGTATCACTGTAACCGGCAACTGTTACTCACTCATACCTACATACATATATAGAGTCTTTACAGAATGATAGCAGCCACGAGGAAGACGAACAACAAGAGGAGAAGAGTTAGAAGAAAATCAACTTCAAGCTAAGAAGAAGAATACCAAGACATTTCCTCCAAACAACAAAACAACACACACAATCAAGCCGACCAAACACTGAGAAACCATGGCGGAACCCAACATGCACCGGACGCTTGACCTGACTCTATCCTGCCGCATCCAGGCGAGTTGCTGCTTAAAGTCCCTCACGCAAGCGCTGTTTAGCCACTGCACCTATTCTCTCCTCCTAAAATTCACTTCAATCCCCCCTGCCACTAGCATGTTATGTATGTATGTATGTATGTATGTATGTATGCATGAATGATAACTGCAACTTTGCGTATTAAAACTCATTACTCTTACCGAAGTAATATAGTGCGTGGTTATGTTATGTCATGTTAGGATAGATTATAAACTACATTGGGTTACATTTCGTGAGGTTCGGTGACGCTACAGGAAGTTAGGTGAGGTACCTGGAGGTTAGGTGAATGTTGACTGACTGACTGACTGACTGACAATTACTAGGAAGTGGTTCCAACACGTTCACGCACAACCTATACTCATACCACAAGTCCAGAATTAGAGAGGATCATGTTATTGGATATATTTTCAACGATTTACTCAGTGTCTAACCAACTCTTTAGCGATTTAAATGTGGACCTAAAAGTAGGTCCGTATATTTGTTTGTCGTGGTGGTGGTGGTGTGCGCCCGTCCATCAGGTTGATTAACCACCAAAACCATAAAGGGTGCGGCCTTGCCGTTTCAGGGCATACACCACATCCATGGCGGTGACGGTCTTCCTTTTTGCGTGCTCGGTGTAGGTGACGGCGTCACGGATGACGTTCTCCAGAAACACCTTGAGGACGCCGCGGGTCTCCTCGTAGATGAGGCCGGATATACGTTTAACACCTCCACGCCGAGCTAGACGACGAATGGCGGGCTTGGTGATACCCTGGATGTTGTCACGAAGCACCTTACGATGACGCTTGGCGCCACCCTTTCCAAGTCCCTTGCCGCCTTTGCCTCGTCCAGTCATGTTGTTGTGGTTGCTACTACAGGTGGTCCTGGTGTGCTTCGCCGAATCGAAAAATGCTAGTGACAGGGGGGAAGGAGGTTCAGGAGAAGAATAAAGGGAGGATTGAAGTGAATTTTAGGAGGAGAGAACAGATGCAGTGGCTAAACACCGCTTGCGTGAGGGATTATAAGATGGGGGCAGCAGCAACAACCCGGCTGGACGCGGCAGGGAGGCGACAAGACAAGGCCAGGCTAGCGTCAGGTCAAGCGTCAGGTCAAGCGTCAGGTCAGGCGTCAGGTGCGTGTTGGGTTGGGCAATGGATGTTCAGTGCTTGGTCGGCTTGATTGTGTTTTGGTTTCTTGTGTGGGGGGGATGTCTTGGTCTTCTTAGCTTGATGTCGATTTTCTTCTCTCTCTCCTTCTCTTCTTGCTCTCTTGAATTGTCCATTCGTTTGTGTTTGGGTCTTCTTGTTCGTCTTCCTCGTATTTTAAGTCCTCATAGGTGTGGAAGAATTCAGAGAGGGAGAGGTTGACCACGTGGGCTTCAGCACCACTGGCGGCGTGGGCTTCAGCACCACGGGCCACGTGGTGTTCTTGGTTCTGTGTGGTGGGCTGCTTCTGTTGAGTTTTCTTTTCTTGGTTTTTCTTTACTGCTGGTTTTTTCTTTTCTTGGGAGCGTACAGCAAGGAGGGCCTCTTTGTAGCTCAGTTTTTTCTCAAGACGAGCCTTGGCTACCCTGCATTCCTCCTTCCATCTGGGGCAGGTCCGGTCGGCGGAGGAGTGTGGGCCACCACAGGCAG
The DNA here is from genome assembly GCF_018991925.1 of Homarus americanus. Classification (NCBI taxonomy): domain Eukaryota; kingdom Metazoa; phylum Arthropoda; class Malacostraca; order Decapoda; family Nephropidae; genus Homarus; species Homarus americanus. Next base: position 3,468 of record NW_024729938.1, on the reverse strand, counting down.
CGCATTTTTTCTCTGTGTTGGGGCAGACCGTGTAGCGGTGTCCAGGGCTGCCACACATGGAGCAGGTGTCTTCCTGCGCCTCACACTTGTTTACAGTGTGTCCATAGTGCTGGCATTTGTAACACCGTTTCGGTCTGCAGTAGGGCTTGACTGGCATAGTTACCCACGCCAGTTGAGCTTCCTTGGGTAGGGTGGAGTGGTGTCCGATGAGGGCAGTGGTGTCGGACAGCTTCTTCACAACTTGGAGCTGCTGCTCCTTGAGGAGCTCACTCAGCTCTGCTGTGTCCATGTGGGCAATTTCGGCGTGGGAGATTACACCCAGCTTCAAGTTGTCCCACATGAAGGCAAACATTTTAAAAGGAATGCCGTTGATGTCTGGGATCTCCGCGAGTTGAGCGGGCATGCCCATCTCGGCGAAGGTGATCTTGATGTCACCATGGAGCTTTAGGCGTTCTACCTTGGTGACCCCCACGATCCCAGTAGCTTCGAAAAACTTCTGGAGAACTAGGAGGTTTAGTTTCTTGGGGCAGGTCGGCGTGTCCGGACGTATCCGCGCCACGTTAACAAACTCGTATCCGTTCATGGTGAGGGAGAGAGAGTGTGATGGCTTCGCCCACGGTTTGGTGGGAGTAGGTGGCGTGCTGTGGACGCAGCGGTAGTATCGTTCATCCAAGGCCGTCCCTCCCTCTTGGAGGTGGGGCGTAGCTTGCGGATGACGCATGCGGCACTCGTGGCCAATGAGGTGGCCACTGAGGTGGAGAATGTCTGTATATAAGCCCGCCCGCCTGCCGGGCCGCCACTTATCACATCGCTCCTGAACCAAGAAGACCTCTCAACAAGACCTCCTGCTGGACCCGGAACTCTGAAGACCGCCCTCTCCCTCGTGCCATTGTTGGCCATCTTCCCGGACCGGACCCCCACGACTGTCATCGCCCACAACAACTCACGAGCGTTCTTGGTTTATCGAGCATTAGCTTGCCCTCCCCACTGGTGGTGTGAGTGACCCACACTCCAGCTGGAGAGCAGTTATAGCGCGATATTCCCGGCGTGGTTTGAGCCCTTTTCCTTCTACTACTATTTTTCCTTTTTCGCTCTGGCCTAGGGACCTGCACCCTCAAAAGTGTATTCGTCCTGCGGTCCCCCCCGTAACTGTTCACCTCCCTCCCAGGAGATTGTGAACACGAAAGGGGGTCGGAGCAAAACCCTCCCCAGCCGAGTCTTTCCAGGAAAACCGTGATCGTGCGGGTCCACCTGGAAAGAGGGTCGCAATCCTTATCCTTCCCAAATAGGCACACTTAGCTCACGTCTATAAGTGAGCAGTCACATACACTAGGAAGTAGGCTTCCCCAATCGGGGCTCCGTGAGAGAAGCTCAGGAACCACTCTACGACCACCAGCTAGTGGGGAGTGCTGTAATTCCTTTGCTATTTACTCAACCGGAATAGGTATGGAGCGCGTACGCCCTCCTAACCGCGATCCCCGCCTGAACCGCCAACCTGACGACCCGAACCACGACAGGCTTCGCACAGAGAAAGCAAACCAGTTACGCGCCTTCAATGAAGCCCTGAAAACTAGGAACACTGCCACCACCTCCAACAACTCCACCACCACCACCACCTCCACCACCACCACCACTGCTACCGCTACTGAGGACAACTGGACGAAGGTAGAAAACAAGAAACGCCGACGTGCTTTTTCGGGAAACGAATGCCGTCAAGCAGCCCCAAAGGCACCCATCACCACCACCAGCTCACCTCCAACGACACTGCCAAAATTCCGGATCACGAAAACGGACGCAAAAACAGCATATGCCGCCGTCACAGAAAACTGGCCCGACTAACTTTTCCTTATATACCGAGCGGGCCGCTCAGGATCAGACTGGCTGCAGCTACGGCTCTCTTACATTGGTTGGGTCCGCGAGACGGCCACCTGGCCTGATCCTGAGCTTGGTATAAAAGACCAAGGTGGCGGGCGGAAATTTAACTCCTATCACGAAAAGCAGCAGCAGCAACATGTCAGGACGCGGCAAGGGAGGCAAAGTGAAGGGCAAGTCAAAGTCCCGTTCTGGCAGGGCCGGACTCCAGTTCCCCGTGGGTAGGATCCACCGTCTCTTGCGTAAAGGCAACTATGCTGAGCGTGTTGGTGCAGGTGCCCCTGTGTACCTTGCAGCCGTCATGGAGTACCTGGCAGCAGAAGTGCTCGAGCTGGCCGGTAACGCCGCCCGCGACAACAAGAAGACCCGCATTATCCCGCGTCATCTTCAGCTTGCCATTCGCAATGACGAGGAGCTGAACAAGCTCCTGTCTGGAGTCACCATTGCCCAAGGGGGTGTCCTTCCTAACATCCACGCTGTGCTCCTCCCCAAGAAGACAGAGAAGAAATAAGAACCCAAGGTTCGTTCACACAAGACAACCTAACCAAACAGGCTCCTTTCGGAGCCACAGGATATCACTTAAAGAGAGAAATATACGACATCAACGTTTTGCAGGATAACACTCTGTGTAAAATGAGTGAAATTGATTTTGAATGGTGTAGATGTGAAGGGGTACTGCGGGGGCCTGGGGTGGGGGACTTAAACGGGACTTAGAAGGGCGCAAGAAGCAGCTTTAGCAGCAGCAGCAGCAAGGGATGAGACCTTATTTTCAGTCAGGTTCATACACAAAGAAATACATCAGATTCATTGACAGTACAGTACACATTTACCAGTGTGGGCTAGCCAATTTGGGATAAAGAGCAAGAATGTAATGTCCTCAATGAAGTAATGACATAGTTCAAGATACAATAAGTGAGGTGGCCTGAAGTCTTTGACAGTGTCCCATTCAATAATATAGTGCTTTAAAGGTGTATCACCAAGTTTACATGCTGAGTGTTCCGGTATGGGTACAGCGTTACTAACTAGCCAGATGTGTCTGTATCCTAACCTAATTCTGGCCACGACTACATCACACAGGCAAGTTGTTTGGACACTCTTCCTAGCCCCCTTGGTCCCTGTTCACCTACCTACTGTAGCAGTAAGTAGGTACCTGTTGTAAATCGAAACGTTGCCAATTTGTATTCAGGGAAAGTTGTTGGAGCTTCTAAACTTGAACTGACACAATCCGAGGAGTGGTGACCCGAGGATCACAGACACTATCTCTCCCTTCCTAACCTCCTGCTCCTTCCTCTGTCCTCCAAAAATTGAACCATGCTATCGCAAAGGTAATAATACAGGTAGAGACAACAACATATTTTCCTATTGTCTTATTATATATTAATAACAGAAACGCTGCCGCCATCCTGGAGGCTTTACATTGTCTCACTGTTCATTCCCTCCACAATTCTTCCTCTTACTTCTTCTTCTTCTTCCACCAATACTTTATTAACGGTGTATGTAAGTTTCACCATGTTTTGCACTCCAGCGGTAGAGCAAAGTATATTTTGTTAGCAATAAACCAAAAGCATATTTTATGGCCTAATCATCACTACATAG
>NW_024729937.1:220000-229868 GCF_018991925.1 Homarus americanus | reverse complement strand
ACACACACACACAGGCGGACACATAACTGTGGAGGGATTGGGCAATTACACACAGACAGTGGACACATAACTTTAGAGGATTGGCAGACACACAGGCGGACACATAACTGGAGGGATGACCCAGACCCACACACACACAGGCGGACACACCTTAACTGGAGGTTGACAGACACACACACACAGGCGGACACATAACTGGAGGTTGACAAGACCCCTTGCACACACAGGCGGACACATGGCGCTACCGGGAAGTTGACAGACACACTGCACAGGCGAGACCCCGCATAAGCTGGGGATTGGCCAGACACACACACACAGGCGGACCTGCTGGGATTGACGGGCACAGACAGGCGGACCACATAGCCAGAGTTGACAGACCTTACACACCACACAGGCGGACACATAGCTGGGAGGTTGCAGCAGACACACACACACAGGCGGACCCCACATAACTGGAGGGATTGACAGACACACACACACACAGGCGGACACATAACTGGGAGGATTGACAGACACACACACACAAGCTGGACACACATAACTGGAGGTTGACAGGCACACAGACAGGCGGACACATAACTGGGGATTGACAGACACACACACACAGGCAGACACAACTGGAGGATTATTGAACCTTACACACACACAGCCGGACCTGCTGGAGGTTGACGGGCCACACACTGAGCGGACACATAACTGGAGGGGATTGACAGACACACACAGACAGGCGGACACATAGCTGGGGGGATTCAGCAGACACACACACACAGGCGGACCCCTTAACTGGGAGGTTGAAGCCAGGCCACACGTGGACCACCCCTTAGCTGGGGATTGACAGACACACACACAGGCGGACCTATAGCTGGGGATTGACAGACCCCCAAGGCGGACTAACTGGGATTGACAGATACACACACACAGGCGGACACATAACTGGGATTGACAGACACACACACACAAGCGGACACGCTGGGGATTGACACACACACAGGCGGACACATAGCTGGGGTTGTGGGCCTGCACACACACAGGCGGACACATAACTGGGATTGACAGACACACACACACACACCAGGCGGACACATAACTGGGGATTAATGAGATACACACAGACAAGCGGACCTATAACTGGGATTGAGCAGACACACACCTGAGCGGACACATAACTGGGATTGACAGACACACACACAGGCGGACACATAGCAGGATTGACAGACCCACACACACACAGGCGGACCTTAACTGGGGATTGACAGACACACACACAGGCGGACCCACATAACTGGAGGATTGACAGACACACACACACAGGCGGACACATAACTGGGGATTGACAGATACACACAGACAGGCAGACATAGCTGGGAGGATTGACAGACACAGGCGGACTGCAAGCAGGATTGACAGACACACACACGCAGGCGGACCACGCTGCAGAGTTGACGAACACACACACACAGGCGGATTACATAACTGGGGGGATTGACAGTGCACACACACACAGGCGGACACATAACTGGAGGTTGACAGACACACACACACAGGCGGACCTGTGGAGGATTGACAGTACACACACACACAAGGCGGACACATAAGCTGGGAGGGAGTTCAGCCAGACACACACACACAGGCGGACCCATAACTGGAGAGTTGGGCAGGCCTGCACACACACACACAGGCGGACGTATATAACTGGGAGTTGACAGACACACACACCACACCTGCAAGCGGACCTTTTATAGCTGGAGGTTCAGCAGACACACACACACACAGGCGGACACATAACTGGGGGGATTGTGAACACACACACACCTGGGCGGACTTGCCTTTGGGGATTGACAGACACACACACACACAGGCGGACCCATAGCTGGGAGTTGAGCAGACCCACACACACACAGGCGGACCAACTGGGGGTCAGCAGACACACACACACAGGCGGACCTGTAACTGGGGGATTGACAGACGCACACACACCACACAGGCCGGACACATAGCCTGGAGGTTGACAGACACACACACACACAGGCGGACACATAGCTGGGGGTTGACAGACACACACACAGGCGGACCTATAGCTGGGAGGATTGACACACAGGCGGACATAACTAAGGAGAGTTGAGCAGGGCACACACACAGGCGGACACATAACTGGGGGATTAAGCAGACACACACACACACAGGCGGACACATAACTGGAGGATTGACAGACACACACACACACACACAGGCGGACACATAGCTGGGGATTGACAGACACACACACACACACAGGCGGACACATAGCTGGAGGTTGGCCAGACACACACACACACAGGCGGACCTCAGCTGGGATTAGCCAGACACACACACACACAGGGCGGACACACATAGCACAGGGGTTGTGAGACACACACACACACAGGCGGACACACATAGCTAGAGTTGGCCAGACACACACACACAGGCGGACACATAACTGGGATTGACAGACCCCACACAGGCGGACCTCCTGTGGAGGATTGACAGACACACACACAGGCGGACACATAACTGGGACCAGTACACACAGGCGGACACATAACTGGGGATTAGCCAGACACACACACAGGCGGACACATAACTGGGGGATTAGCCAGACACCACAGGCGGACACATAACTGGAGGATTGACAGACACACACAGGCGGACACATAACTGGGGGATTGACAGACACACACACACACAGGCGGACACATAGCTGGGGATTGACAGACACACACACACAGGCGGACCTGCTGGAGGGACAGCAGACACACACACACACACAGGCGGACCGCATAACCCTGGAGGGATTGGCAGACACACACACACAGGCGGACCTTGGAGGGATTAAATAGTTTTTTACACACAGGCAGACACATAACCCAGCTGGAGTTATTGAGACACACAGGCGGGCCACATAACTGGAAGGGATTCAGCCGACATACACACACACACAGGCTGGACACATAACTGGGATTAATTACACACACAGGCGGACCCCTTGGGATTGACAGGCCACCACACACACGGCGGACCTATAACTGGGGAAGTTGACAGACACACACACACCTGGGCGGGACACCTGGCTGGGGTTGACAGGCCACACACACACACAGGCCGGACACATAACTGGAGGTTGGGCGGGCACACACACACACACACACAGGATAACTGGAGGATTAATGGGCACACACACACACAGGCGGACATAACTGGAGGTGTGGACACACACACGGGCGGACCACATAACTGGGATTAGTGGCCACACACACACACAGGCGGACCTATAACTGGGGTTGTGGACCTACACACACAGGCGGATCACTGCTGGGATTGACCCAGACCTACACACACGGGCCTTTGCAACTGGAGAGGATTGACAGGCACACACCACAGGCGGACGGACTTCTTTAGAGTTGACAGACACACACACACACACAGGCGGACACATAACTGGGGGATTGACAGACACACACACACAGGCGGACATAACTGGGGGGATTGACAGATACACACAGACAGGCGGACACATAACTGGAGGGATTGACAGATACACACACACACAGGCGGACACATAACTGGAGGGTTGACAGACACACACACACACAGGCGGACACATAACTGGAGGGATTGACAGACACACACACACAGGCGGACACATAACTGGGGGGATTGACAGACACACACAGACAGGCGGACACATAACTGGAGGGATTGACAGATACACACACACACAGGCGGACACATAACTGGAGGGATTGACAGACACACACACAGACAGGCGGACACATAACTGGAGGGATTGACAGACACACACACACAGGCGGACACATAACTGGAGGGATTGACAGAACACACACAGACAGGCGGACACATAACTGGGGGATTGACAGATACACACACACAGGCGGACACATAACTGGGGGATTGACAGATACACACAGACAGACAAAAAAAAACAGAAAGACAAACAGATCAGAGACAGGCACAGAGTTAGAGGATTTTGACAGACAGACAGACAGACACAGAGCTAGAGGATTTTGACAGACAGACAGACAGAACTGAACGGATTGACAGAAAAAAGAAAAAAAGTTGGATAAAAGAAGATTAGCGCGCACACACACACACACACACACACACACACACACACACACACACACACACACACACACACACACATTTTCGACTGGATTATATTTTTCTTTGCCTTTTTTACCTTATTCCTGGGGGGGGGGAGAGGATTAGCAAGGACTGAAAGGCTTAGCGATTCACTGCACTACATCCACCTCTCTCCTCGACACATACTCTATTACCGTGGTTAAAGATTAGAAGTGATTAGCAACTGGCGAATCACACGAAAAGAATAATAAAAGGGTAAAAGATTGGGTCAAGGAAGTGAGGTTAATCGACTGGCTAATCCAAGATCAAGATATCTTCCTGATTAGGATTTAAAAGGTAGTAAATAATCAATCTATCTCTTCTACCGTAATAACCTAATCCCAAATGACTTCTTCTTCTTCTTCTTCTTCTTGCTAATCATTACAGGACAACATGTGTCGTAATGCTAATCCAAAGGTGAAATATATCCCACGATTATGATTATGGGACGGAAGCACCAATCTCTCTCCCCCCTCACCCCTTCCCCCCTTCCCCATTCACCTAATCCGAACATGCATGCAGACAGGTGTATAATCAAGACAGGTGAGGTCTCAAGCACAATTATAATCACAAACTCAACGGGCAAAAATTATCAAAGTAATTATATAAGGTGTGTGTAAATTTGGCGAGGCGAATAATCGGGTCAGAAATTGACGGTGGGGGAGGAAAGGAATTATCATGGGTGTTGACGCCTTGGGAGGGAGGGAGGAGGGGGGGAAAGGAGGGAGGGGGGTGAGAGAGGGAGAGGAGGAGGAGGAGGCCTGGGTGGAAAGGTTTCGTGTGGGAGGGATGGAAGGAGGGAAGGAGAATGGACAGGTAAAGAGAGAGATTACTTGAATAAAATCCCCAAAATGGTCGTGTGATTGGGGAAGAAAAAGGGCGTTGCGTGCTGAGAGAGGGTGCAGAGAGAGGGGGGGGTGAGAGTGAGCGTGACAGAAAGGCAAGGTGCTAGTGATAACCCATGAATACACCCAACAACGGTAGTTAGGCGAGTTAGTTGGCTAGTTTACCTGTTGATTGGGTAATTAGTTGGCTAGGTAAGTGGACAGGTAGGGTCGTTAACCTGTTGAGCAGGTTCACTCGTTAGTAGCATGTTAGTTAATCAGTTAATCAGGTTGTTAGTTTAGTTATATCGGTGCTAGTTAACGGGGCGATTAAAGGAGGTTGGTTCTCTAGTTAGTTAACCTGTCGATTAGGTATAAGTGATTCACCTTTTCGTTAACCTTCTTGTTCTTTAATCAGTTAGTTAAAGTGTTAGCAAGGTGACCAATGAGGTAGTAGTTAGCCAGATGGGTCAAAACGCTACAGATGGGTTCAACACCCCAGATGGGTTCAAACACTACCAGATGGGTTCAAACACCCCAGATGGTTCAACACTACCAGATGGGTTCAAACACCCAGATGGGTTCAACACTACAGATGGGTTCAAGACAGTCCAAAAAAGCTGAATTCACAAGAGTCCAGAGAGGTCTTACAGTCAGGAAAGTAAGAGGACATCCAGTGGGTCTTTAGCTAAGTCCAGGGGTTCAGGAGAGTCAGTGGAATCCAGAGTGAATCCAGGCATTCCAGGAGGGTCCAGGCAGGTTGAGTCAAGGACAATTTCTCTTTAGCAGGATCTCTCATACCCCCTCGTCTCTCCGTCCACCCCGTCTCTCACCTCACATGTCAAGACACCTCGTATACACCTGTGGTTATGCCCATACACCTGCTGACACGCCCACACACCTGTTGACACTCCACACACTGGCTCCCACACACACCAATATTGACCTCATGTTTACAAGACGCATTTCATTCATAAATATTGGCCCAGGTATCAGCTGATCATAGTAAATAATAAACATAAACATAAACATAGTACTTGTAGTAGTAGTAGTAGTAGTAGTAGTAGAAGAGAGAGAGAGAGAGAGAGAGAGAGAGAGGCAACAGTTTAATCAATAATAAAAGGTAAACATACAGGTAAATCATTAATATATTCCTTATATATCTATCTACCTTTACCTGCGTGTCAGTGATTACAGAGTCAGGTGATGAGATGTAAACACGCATTTATCCTTCATTAAATGTAATTATTGTAAACAGAATGAAGTGTAAAACAAGTCTTATTCAATTTATTTTCAAGGGTTCGTCGTCTCCCTTGTTTACACTCTCTTGTAAACAAATGTAAATGAGTTGTTTTGTTTACACGACGAAGAAAATTGAGAATGATTACTTTTTGTTTTTGTTGTTGTAAGAGAAGAACAAGAAAACAAGAACAACAACAACAACAAAAACAACAGGAAAGAGAGAGAGAGAGAGTAAATCGAAAGTAAAAGGAAAAGTAAAAAAAAGAAAACAAAAAATAGCAAAACAAAGACAAAAAAAATGAAGAAGAAAACGAGAAGGAATAAGGACAATGAAGACAAGACATGACTGAAAATTACATCATTATCTCCTGATTAAATTGTCATACTTATGGCGCTTAATTGTACTCAGTTAAGTCATCGTCGTCAAGGGGTTAAGTCATCACACTCAAGATGTTAAGTCGTAGTACTCAAGGGGTTCAATCATTGTACCTGGGGGTTAAATCATTGTCTTCAAGGGTTAAGTCATTGTCTTCAAGGGGTTAAGTCACAGTCAAGGTGTTAAATCATCGTACTCGAGGGGTTACGTCATCGTCCTCAAAGAATGAAAATTACCACACCCAGAGGACCAAAGTCTCCTCCACAAAGGCTCAGGTTATCAACGTCGTCAAGGAGTTAAAAATGATCCTTCTCGCGGGACCAACGAACACCACCACAAAATGAGCAACAACAACAACACCACCACCAGATCGACCAATCATATGCCACCATCCATCCAGATCACGGGCGACTCGACCAATCCTATCCTCCATCCATTCGCCTTCGTCGTCGCCATTGCCATCTTTCGCTGGATAATTCGCCAAGCAGATTGTATTCAGTGGGTTAATTAATTGACCATTCGCGCCAGAGGATTAGTCAGTAATACCCACACGACCCGGCCGCCATTTGAGGTGAAAGGTTTGTGAAGGTAATGGCGCCATAAGCCGCGCCCTCACCGGGACGAAGTGCTGGGAAATATGGCACATCCCCCCTCTCTCTCACCCCTGCTACAGGCTACCACGCCAGGGCTGCCAACCAACTCTTCATTCTTACAGGCTCGCCAGTTATTGGCTTATATAACCGTCTTCTTTACAGGCTTGCACACCCCCCCACCCTTCCACAATACTTAAAATCTTAACATGCCAGAGCTACCAACCTAGATACTGACAGGCTGCTTTCCAAGTAAAGCCAACCCCGGATGTTTCCTGGAGTTCGATGCCAGGGCTACCAACATGGCTACTTGAAAATCTTTATCATGTCAGGGCTACCAACATGGATAGTTAAACCCTTACCACACCAGGGCTACCAACATGACTACTTGAAAATCTTATCATGTCAGGGCTACCAACATGGATAGTTAAACCCTTACCACACCAGGGCTACCAACATGACTACTTGAAAATCTTATCATGTCAGGGCTACCAACATGGATATTTAAAAATCTCATCAAGCCAGAGCTGGAACGGAACCTGAATAAAACATGTAATATAGATCATCCCTTTCAGTCACCCTCCCATGACGTCACGAGGTAAATAAACCATTTTGTCACCTGAACTACTGAGAGGCCTTGTTTGACACCTGACTTTACCCCCCCAACCACACTCTAGTGACTGTCCAAGAGCCTCACTACACCTGTGATCCTGACACCTTGACCTGACACCTGACCACTGACTCCTGACACCCTTGACCTGACACCTGACTTCTGCCTCTTGATCTCTGACACCTTTGACCTCAGACACCTTTGACCTCTGACACCCACAACCTGACCTCTGACACCTTTGACCTCTGACACCTTTGACCTCTGACACCGACCTCACACCTTCCCACACCTTGACCTCTGACACCTGACCTCTGACACCTTTGACCTCTTACACCTAACCTTGACACACCTGACACCTGACCTAAACGCATTGTTGTTCCGTCAACACATAATATCCACACTGTGAACCTGAATTAAATATCAAAGCCTTCTTGGAGGTCGAGTCATAAACACCACCAGTGTTAGGTGAGGCATTGAGCATTGAGACACTGAGCATTGAGGCACTGAGCATTGAGGCACTGAGCATTGAGACACCGAGCATTGAGGCACTGAGCATTGAGGCATGAGCAGAGGCATCTGAGCATCGAGGCACTGAGCACTGAGGCACTGGAACATCGAGGCACTGAGCATTAAGGCACTGAGCATTGAGGCACTGATCATTGACGCACTGAGCATTAGATATACAGTACACTTAAACATTATGTCATGAATGAGAATTAAGTGAATATAAGTGGTGTACAAGGGAAGTGTGAGTAGGTATCTACCGAGGTGTATGCATGTATGTGAATCTTATGAGTGCATGACGGACTTATTGACGTTAAGTGTATGTATGTGAGGAGCCAGAGTAAATGTCTTCGTCAGGTTTTTGAGTGAACTTCACTCAAGACACACTTATGAGCACACTAAATTCTACGTCTTTTGTGAGTCGTATCATATATCGAGTTTATGACGTAATATCCTACCTGTGAGTTTATGACGTAATAGCCTACCTGTGAGTTTGCGTAATATCCTACCGTGAGTTTATGACGTAACATCCTACCTGTGAGTTTATGACGTAATATCCTACCTGTGAGTTTATGACGTAATATCCTACCTGTATTATGAGACGTAACATCCTACCTGTGAGTTTATGACGTAATATCCTACCTGTGAGTTTATGACGTAATATCCTCCTGTGAGTTTATGACGTAACATCCTACCTGTGAGTTCATGACGTAACTTACCTGTGAGTTCATGACGTACCATCCTACCTGTGGAGTTTATGACGTAATATCCTACCTGTGAGTTTATGACGTATATCCTCCTGTGAGTTATGACGTAACATCCTACCTGTGAGTTTATGACGTAACATCACCTGTGAGTTTATGACGTAACATCCTACCTGTGAGTTTATGACGTAACATCCTACCTGTGAGTTTATGACGTAATATCCTACCTGTGAGTTTATGACGTAACATCCTACCTGTGAGTTTATGAGACGTAACATCCTACCTGTGAGTTTATGAGACGTAACATCCTACCTGTGAGTTTATGACGTAACATCCTACCTGTGAGTTAACGAACATCAGGACTCTGCCAAAGGTGTTGACTTACCTGTGGACAAAAAGAAAATAAACTTAATTAAATCATAACTTTTGTTTTAATTCACAAATAATATACAAATAATTAATTAAAACTATTACTATATTTTTCTCGTTGTATTTTGCGTCAGCAGCTCCATGAATACCAACTTTACCCGACTGACTGACTCATTCACACACAGAGAAGATTTTTTAGCACGCGGGGGCCAGCAGTGACGTCGGGAGTGAGATGCTGCCAGGCGTATGATTTACAGTAATGATAATAGCCCTCCTTTCGGTTATGTATTGAAATCATCATCATCATACTGAATAAGAAAGTTAATCGTACCATCCAATATACATATGAACTATAATTACATCAACTATAGTATTATAGGTAAACAAGACATTCAGTAACCAGTACGATATCTTCCAATTATAACAAATTTTCAATCACTACCTCGAGGATAAAGGAACAAGGAGCACCAACTGTGACTCTTATGTTT
>NW_024729937.1:102500-215000 GCF_018991925.1 Homarus americanus | reverse complement strand
AACACAAAAAACAATAACAAATGAAGCTTGAAACGCCTGGTCACTGGAATTAGGATCCGAAGCCTTGGTGCAGGGGGAAAAGGTGTAAGTTAGTTGGGATAATGATCTTTATCTGGTGGGTGATATATCGAGAAGGTTATATGAGAATATATCATAATAATATATAAGACTTGTGGCTGGAGGTAGGGGAGGGGGGAGGGGAATGGGAGGAAGGTCTCGAACATGCGACTCAGTGTGAATTAAGTTTCGAAGCTTTGAGGAAAAAAACACGACGGGTTTTATTTTCTTGCTTGCCGCATGTTTAGGTGGGTAGTATGACAGGGTATGTATTGAGGATATATGGTTATATCAGAGAGGCTTTGTGTGTGTGTGTGTGTGTGTGAGATTCTGTATACATTGGCGAGTCATAGAGGTTAGTAGAGAGTTCACGTGAGTCTGTGGGGCGTGATTCATTGTTGTGGTATGAATCGTGAAGCTGATAAGAGTCTCTGCACACACACACACATACACACACACACACACACACACACACACATACACACACACACACACACACACACACACAACTCAAGTTGAATCTATGTTACATGTATACATACTGAGTTTCTGCGCCAGGGATGACATAAGATGGGTCAAAGTCAGGTAGGTCAGCGTGTTGACCTGCCTGACCACCTGTGTGCTGGGCGGGGGTACCTGAGTAGGGCCGTGAATCACCTCCTGGTCGTAATATTACTAACTACCTCTCTCTTACACACACACACACACACACACACACACACACACACACTGCCATCTAAGATAGTTTTTTCACTACTTTTCTCATTGATATTCTGTCTATCTGTCTGTTCTTGTATGTTTGTCTGTCTGTCTGTTTGTCTGTTTGTCTTCTTTCTGTTTGTCTGTTTGTCTGTTTGTCTGTTTGTCTGTCTGGTTCTGTAATCTATATTTTTCTATTTTCCCTTGTGATTTTTCCGTCTGTATTTGTCTCTTTCTCTTTTCTCTTCTCGCTCTGTTTATTCTATCCTTTTCTAATTTGTTCTGCCTTCTCTTCTTCCTGTTTTCTCCATCTTTCTTTCATTCCCAATTTCCACCTTTCTATTCTCTTTACTTTTCGTTTCTCTCGCTCACTTTTAATTTTTTTTTCTTTCTTTCTTTTCTTCCTTTCCTCAGTATCACTTTTCGTTCTTTTTATCTACTCTTTCTCTCTCTCTCTCTCTTCTGTCTCTGTTACGTGTCGTCACGACGTAATATATGTCAATGCTTCCACTTGCATTGAAGCGAGGGTTTAGTAAGTGTGGGCAAGAGAGAGGTCTTATTGCAACTATCTTGCGCTGGGTGTTAGGCGCGCACCTCGATTATGCGGTTTGTTCTGGTGCCCTATTGTGAGAGGGATATCAATTACTAGAGTTTGTGCAGTGAGGAATACGAAAATTATTCCGTGACTTTAGAGCCTTCCATTCGGATAGGTTGAAACTTAACTTGATTCCCTGGAAAGACTAGAGGAGTGTATATATTATAGGAAGTTATTTTTTAACTGGGTGAAAGGAATCCATAGTGGGAGTATAGATAGGTAAGCCCAATATCCGAGCAGGATAGGACTGGAACAACGGGTTCAAGTTGTTTAGGTTTAAGAGGAAGGAACTGGTTTGGCAAATAGGTTGGTGACGAGTGGAACGTAAGCTTGGCAGTCTTTGTAGTAAGTGCTGGAACTCTGGAAAGTTTCAGTAAAGGAGGCTTGTTGGATATGGGATGATAGAGTGTGGTAATCTCGATTAGCTGCCATGCACAGGCCAACCGGCCGATTGTGACTCTTATTTATGTTCTTATGTTCTGGTTGGTATGTGTCTGTGTGTATGGTGTGGTATGTTGGTGTTGTTGGTGTGTATGTTGGTGTGTGTGTGTTGGTGTGTGTGTGTGTGTGTGTGTGTGTGTGTGTGTGTGTGTGTGTGTGTGTGTGTGTGTGTGTGTGTGTGTGTGTGTGTGTGTGTGTGTGTGTTGGTGTGTGTGTGTGGTGTGTTGTGTGTATGTTGTGTGATGTACTGTAATGTTTGTCGTGACTGCACGTGTGTATATTTAAAACCTTGTATGTCGTATAGAAGTATAAGTTTCTAAACACGCATATATACATACATACACACACACACACATTTTGCATTCACACACACACACACACACACACCATGCATACTGTCCAGGTATTGGGTCTTGTGCGTATGTGCGTGTATGGGAACAAATGTATAGCAAGCTCGGTACACAACGAATCAGGGCAGTTAAACAAAAGCGATTTCTGTCCACCCAGCCACAGCAACCCTGTGTATGTGTAGTCTCACTTAGCCATTAATGTGTGTGTAGGTATGTGTGGATACCTCCGCACATGTAACAAAGTGTGCGTATGTCGTTCGGGAGTAAAGTGTCCGTGTACGTATGCCTCGCGCTGATGACGTCAAGTGTGTACGTTTAGCATCAGGTGGTACATGGTGACAAACACAACGATCAAGTGTGTCCTCAGATGAAGTCATGTGTGTTCGGTACACTACAGTACTGTATACAGTCACATAATATGTCCAGTGTAGCAAGATAGTCCTTGTGCTGATACTGGTACACACAACACATCTGTGTGTGTGTGTGTGTGTGTGTGTGTGTGTGTGTGTGTGTGTGTGTGTGTGTGTGTGTGTGTGTGGTGTCGTGTGTGTAACTTAAACAGCAAACTGAGCATATAAGATCACACAACACGTTCTGCGTAGCGTACATAACAATAACATGTGTGTTATAACGTCTCAATACACACACACACACATTCTTTGAGTTTCTCGTACGGAATACTTCCACGTGTGGTGTGTACAGCATCGTGTAACGCAGTCTTCGTGTATATTTCGGGGTGGTGGGAAGGGAGAGGGAGGTGTGCGTGTTCCCCGCCACTGGGCTCAACAGTTAGCATTCAACAAGGTGACACACACACACGTACACACACACACACACACACACACACACACACACGCCGTGCCTGTAAAACCTCCAACAGGTGAAAATAACAGATAAGTCGGCAAAGAAATGGTATTGTATGGCGGACACAAAAATAAATAATAATGGTGAAAATTTTGATACCGTGGGGAAGAGCAATGAGGCGGGGTTGGGGGTGGGGAGGGGAGGAGAAGAGGGGAGGGAAGAAGAGGGGGTAGGTGGGGGGGGGAGAGAAGGATGTAGTAGGGGAGTGTGGGGATGGAGAGAGGTGGAAGAAGAAGAGAGGGGTAGTGGGAGGGAGGGAGAAAATATGGAGTAGTATTATGAGAGAAGAGGAATGGGAGGGAAGAAGAGAGGGGTAGGTGGGATGAGTGGGAGGGGTGAAGAGTGGGGGTAGGGAGAGAGGGAGGTGATAAAGTGAGTGGTATGAAACTATAGAATAAAAACAGTAAAAAAAGAGGCTATTTATTAATTAATAGATAAGAAACCTCTGTAATTAGTTAAGGTATAATAATAATAATAATAATAATAATAATAATAATGAATAATAATAATAATAATAATAATAATAATAATAATAATAATGATAATATTAATAATAATAATAATAATAATAATAATAATAATAATAATATGATAATGATAATATTTATAATATATAATAATAGTATTTTAATAATAATTTGTATAATAATGTAATATATATATAATAATAACAATAATAATAATATATATAACAATAATAGTAATAATATATAATATATGTAATTTGATAATAATAATAATAATAATAATAATAATGATATTAATAATAATAATAAAAAATAAAATAATAATAATAATAATATAATGTATAATAATAATAATGAATAATAATAATAATAATATTAATAATAATAATAATAATAATTGATAATGAATAATATAATAATAATGATAATGATAATATATATTAATATAATAATAATATTATATTATTAATAATAATAATAATAATAATAATAGTAATGATATAATAATAATATAATAATAATATATATATATATATGATAATATTAATAATAATGTAATAATAATATTAATAATAATATGATAGGTTTAATAATAATAATAATAATAATAATGGATAATAATAAGTAATAATATAATAATAATAATAATAATAATAATATGTATAATGATAATAATAATATGTATGATAATATGTATAATAATAATAATGATAATGATAATAATAATAATAATAATAATGATAATAATAATAATATATAATAATAATAATAATAATAATAATATGATAATAATGATAATAATAATATATATGTAATAATGATAATAATAATAATAATAATAATAATAATAATATGATAATAATAATATATAATAATATATATGTAATAATAATAATAAATAATATATTAATAATAATAATAATAATGATAATAATAATAATAATAATAATAATAATAATAATAATAATAATAATGATAATAATATAATAATAATATGTGTATAATAATAATAGTAATAATAATATGTATATGTAATATGATATGTAATAATAATAATGATAATAGATATGTAATTATGTAATATTTGTAATATGATATTATTATTCTTATTCTCATTATTATCATTGTTAATTAATCATCATCAACTCATCATTATCAGCACCATTACCATAGTAATCCATTAATGTTATGTTCAGGTATTTAGTCTCACGTACATAATTATTCACCCAAAGAAAAATACACGCTTTGAGGTTATAGTCGTATACGCTCTTAGTCCCAGTATAGTTACTTTAAATATATATTACTGTAGCGGCCATGATTATTTCCGGGTTTAGAGGGGGGTGTCTGTCTGTCTGTTTATTGTCTGTCTGTCTCTGTCTCTCTCTCTCTTTCTCTCTGTTGTCTCTGTTCTCTCTGTCTCTTGCTCCTCTGTTCTCTGTCTCTGTTCTCTGCTCCTCTGTCTCTCTGTCAAGATGGCCGACAGTCGAAATTCTCCTCCTTCCCCATCTCCTCCCCCCACCTGGTGCGTGTTAACAGGCCACCGCTTCCTCAGTCATAGCTTCTTCTGCCCTCGTACCTTCACCACCGCATTGGCTAGACATAGGTAACCCCACCCACTGTTACGGGGCAATAACTGTTGGCTGTGGGCAAATTAGCTTTCAGAAGATAAGAGCATATGTGTGTGTGTGTGTGCAAAAGTGTGTGAAGCAGGAGGTGGTGGTGGATAAGTTAGCTGTGGTACTGTGTTAGCTTGGCACTGGGTTACTGTAGATGAAAACCCGCTCTAATGTACCATAGTGAGACAAAAACACTGAGCATAACTATAGTGGAGTGAGGGGCGGCAGGGGCAAGGCCACAAAGAGAGGGGGCAGGTGCGAGTGAGGGCGGGAGGCAGGGAGGGCGGGGAGGTGGTGAGTGAGGGGTGGGAGGACAGTGAGGGGCAGAGGCCAAAGAGGGTGGAGAGGAGTGAGGGGCGGCAGGAGGCCAGTGAGGGGCGGAGGTGGTGAGTGAGGGCGGCAGGAGGCCAGTGAGGGTGAGAAGAAGAGGCGCGGTGGAGGAGGCCAGTGAGGGGCGGGAGAGGTGAGTGAGGGCGGAGGTGCCGTGAGTGAGGTAGTATGAAAGTGGCAGGAGGCCAGTGAGGGGCGGGAGGTGTGATGAGGGCGGAGGAGGCAGTGAGGTGGGAGGTGAGTGAGGGCAGCAGGAGGCGAGTGGGGCTGGAGGTAGAGTAGGGCGGCAGGAGGCCAGGCGGGAGGAGATCGTGTGGGGCGGAGGTCAGTGAGGGGCGGAGGAGGTCAATGAGGGATTGAGGTCAGTGAGGGGCGGGGGAGTGTGTAGGGGGAGGGCAGGGGGAGGTGGGCGGCAGAGGTCGTTGAGGCACTATGATGTGAGGAGACACGTACAATATGTAACAATGGCTGTCACCACGGCTAATGGTTTGAGAGAGGAGGAAGGGGAAATGAGGGGAGGAGTGGGGAGGTGGTGGGAGGAAGGGAGTTGGGGAAGGAGAGAAGGGGTGGTTGGAGAGGGTGTGTGAGAGCGGTGAGAGGTATGTGGAGGGAGAGAAGGATGGGAGTGGTGGAGAGGGCGGAGAGTGGTGGGGGAAGGATCGGGAGTTAGGAAGTATCTGGGGAGTGGTGGAGAGAAATGGGGAAAGTGGTTGGAGAGGGATGGGAGTGATGGAGAAGGAGCATGGGGAGTGGTGAGAGGGATGGGGAGAGGATGGAGAGGATGGGGAGTGGTGGGGGAAGGATGGGAGAGGGTGGAGAGAGGAGGAGGAGTAGGGTGAAGGCGCTGCTGACTAAACAAATGAGACACAACCACACACTAATGGTGGATGGTGGTAGAGAGATCTCGTTCCTGACGGTGAAGTAGTGGCAAAGTATGACAGTTAGTGGCAATATACCGGTAGTGGCGGTATAATAATACGAATATACTACTGTTTTAACAAATGCACACACGAATAATAATAATAATAATGACATAAAAACACACTAATAATAATAATAATAATACAATACACATACATAATAATAATAATAAAAATAATAATACACACACACATACACACACACAATAATGAATAATAATAATAATAATAATAATACACAATAATAATAATAAATACAATAATACACACAATACACACACACACACACACACACACAATAATAAACACACTTGGCACGTCCAAATCATAGGCCACCCTATCGGCACATCTTACAACATCACTAGTAAAATTATCCCCAGAAAGTGAGACTACAAACGAAAAGTCGCTCCCAAAAGAAAAGCATAGATAGAAGATATACAGTATAAGACGTAGCAATATGCCCTTAATGAGGCAAGGTCGGCATATATAGGGGCCCCACCTCACCATAGATTCTAGGCCAAAAAGTTTTCATAACTGGAGAGGTGAGAGCGCATCCAACTGGCTCATACTTTAAGCTACGCGTCACAAAGAAGTGGAGACTCGTTACCTGAATGAATTTTCTTTTGATTGAAAATAAATGATCTAACGGCTATGATAAAGATGGCGGGTGTAATTTGAGACGAAATTGTACTCTGGGGTTCCTTTAATTCAGTTGTAGATGCAGTCTCTTTGCTGTAAGTCAAAGGGAGTCACCGCGCAGTTCTAGAATTTTGTGGCCCTATGGAAGCGTATAACGTGGCCCTACGGTCGTTTTCTGGGAGTTCTTGCTTGTGAGATTGCCAGGCGTGGGCCGTCGAAACCAAAGAAAATGGGTTCTATCTCTGAATGCTTACGGATCTCTCCTCTTTCGATCCTGTGCCCGAAACTTTGTATCTCCCTGGAATTGCACACACGTGCAACTTCTAACAGGCTCACCGATATGAAACATACTACATACATTCATACACCTAGGCGGACGTACATGAGAAAAACAATTGATTTTACATCTTAAAAATGATTAAAATATTTTTACGTAAGGGCTAGATGACTCACTTCTTCTGGCATCTGGCAGAGGTCAGACGTGCGGTGATGTTGAACCTTTGAAGGACCGGTAGGCGTGGTGGGCGTGGTGTGGTGACTCAGGAGTAACTGTGGCTCCCGGGAGACTGTGTATTACAGGCCCGCAGCAGGAGCTGTGGTTAATGGTGGTAGGAGTCTTATGCAGCAGCAGGATGAGGACCAGGTCGACCATCCTGGTCGTAAACAGTGCCACCACCGTCATCGCGCGCCTTCACTAACACACACACACACTCCCTCTTGTCGTTCCTTAGTTTCTTTACTGTCTTTTTCTTAGTTAATACCGGTTGGCGGGTAATACTTGGGGTAATAGTCAGTGTTAGAGTAGGGTTTGTGGGCTGTGTGTCCAGGTAAGGTGGGGCTCCACATCATCCTCTCGGTCAGTTCAATTTATCCTGGAAGGTCGGGGTGCTGCTGTGAGATCTTATCGGTTATATCGCATTATCACGTGCCGGGGAGGAGGGTGGGCGGGAGGCCTGGGGAGATGCCGGTCCTTCTGCCCCTCAGTACGGAGAGAAGCAGAAGTGGGAGTCTGCGCAGTTCTCCGCACATCTGCCTGCTGCTGCTGCTGCTCCTGCTTTCGTCCCCGCACACATTCCCACACACCACACGCTGATATGACTTCACCTGACGAGTTTTATGCCACAGCTTCTGAGTGTGTTGTGAGGGCGTCCTCACCTTGCTTTCATACGCAGCGCCAGGAGGCACGTGGATGGGCTATGTTACGTTTGAATTGCATGGCACAGTCTCGCCCGTAAACCCCGAACACGCTCCACCCCTCGACAGGTTCACGCCGCGCTTCCAACGCTCCTCCACCGCCGCCACCTACACTGTCTCTCCTCTGTTCCGACAACACTAAACTAATATCTATGTCCCCGAGCTATATACCCATTCAAACTTATGCTTAAAATATATGAATTAATTACACAGAAAGAACATTATTATGGGTGAACGGTTATCAGCTGGAGCCACACACGAACATGGGAACACAGTCCAGAGGTGTATATGCATGATGAGAAAGCTTGCGTTGCCGTGCGCCGGTGTTTCTGGGCTTGTTACTGACTGGCTGTGTAATGAATTCCTCAGGCTCAGCGATGCCTCCCTCATGGTTTTGGTGGGCCATACTGTGGCGTGTGTGGTGGTGGTGGAGTGGATGGCGGTGTGGTGGGTGTGGTGAATAATTGTGGTGGTGGAGGTGTGGCGGTAAGAGTGGCAGCGAGGTGCGCAGGTGGTGGGTGAGGGATTATCAAATGGAAGGCAAGATGAGAGCAGCGCCGCCGGCGCCTCACTGCTGCTGCTGCCGATGCCATTAGTGTGGGCGCTGTTCCCTGCTGCCGCTCTTTTGTATTGTTGTTTTTAATGAGGTTGCTTGACCTTGTGGTAGTTGTGTCGCTATATTGTGGTGGTGCTGTTACGGGTGATGCTGCTACTGTTGCTGTTACGCCCTAACACTACTGCTGCGGCTGCTACTGCTATGCTGTTTTTACTGCTTGTACAGCTGCAAATGTTAGTTACCAATGCAGCTGTTAATATTGTTATACAGCTTCATGTACCACTACTGTTGATATATTATAACACGTTCTAAGGGTCGTTGGTTCGATCCTGGTCCCGCAGTCCACCCAGCTGAAGATGGGTACCGAGCTTAAGTATGCGGTCGAGAGTAGTACCGGCCATGCTGGCTCCTGTGTACCGAAGGCTTAGTATACAGTGCTGTACGTACACACTGTCCCTAATGAGCAGTTATGACTACTATCGACCTCTGCTGCTGTGTTATACTGCTGTTCGACAGTTGCTGTAACTGTATTGCTCTTACCGCTGCATTATGCCTCTCCGCTATTTAACAGCAGCTGACCTTGTGTGTGTGTGTGTGTGTGTGTGCGTGCCAATGCTGTTATCACTGTCTTTACTGTTGCTGTCCCTGTCCGTGCCTGTTGCTGCTGCTCCCTGTGGTTACTCTTCTGCTGTGAGCTGTGGGGTGCTGCACCACCACCTCCACCACAGCACCGGCCGCCTTTGTCCCGGGTCCTGCTGTTTCTGCTGTGCTGGCGTGAAAGATTAATAACCCTGGCTGCTGTCATTCATTTTCACCACCGAACCATGTTACTTGTGGCCCCCTCCCTCCCCCCACTCCCCTCCTCCTCTCTTCTCCCTTCCTCCCCCTCCTTAGCTCTTTCTCCTTTCCAACTCCCTCTCTTCCCACCCCCTCCCCCCACTCTCCTCCTTCCCTCTCCTTCTCTCTTCTTCCCCTGTCCCTTCCTCCCACACCCTCCACCCTCCTACTCCCTCCCATTCCTCTCTGTCCCTCCTCCTTCTTCCCTCCACCTCCCTTTTCTATTATGTCTCCCTCTCCCTCCACCCAAATCTGTTACCCTTCCTCTCCCACCGCTTCTATTACCCCCTTCCTCCCCCTCCTCTTCTTCTCTCATCCTCTCTTAATTTTTCTTCTTTATTTTTCCTTCTTCTTATCCTTATTTACTTTACTCCCTTTTATATCTTATTCTCCGTCTCCTTCTCCTCCCTTTATCTTTCCTCACCCACCTCCAATCTCTCTCTCCCCACCCTCCGAATATATCTTCTCACCAACAACAGCAACACGACAAATAAACAAAATAAACAAACAAAAAGCAAAACAATAACAATGACGTCATATCAAAAAAAAGATGGCTGCCAATGTCAACAGAGGATGCGCCTGAGCTTATGTTATTATAAGCGGATTTCCCTTTCACGGCTACAAAGAACTTGGCTTTTCCCAACAGTTCAGATAAAGAGAGCAATGACGTCATACGGAGGAATATAGTGAAGGGATGCCACGTAATGTATTAGTTATATTTATTAATATATTTGTTTCTAAGTGGAGAGAGAGAGAGAGAGAGAGAGAGAGAGAGAGAGAGAGAGAGAGAGAGAGAGAGAGAGAGAGAAGGTAAACCACCCTGCCACCGCCTCACAACCCGGAGATAACTACCTCTCTGTACATAAGCGAAGGTGGCGTCGTCTCCATGGCAACCATCAGGTAGCGGCATCCCCGTCGTCATGGCAAACCATCAGCTGGCATCATATCAACACAAACACCTTATTCTCCTGACCCGCTACGCCCAATTATCCGTAAAATCCACCCCCAACACACACACACACACACACAGACACACACACACACACAACGACTAGGGAAGCTTATCTAACGGGTGTGTCATCATAAGTGTTCATAATCTTGGACTATGACGCTATGAAGGTTATAAAAGATGTGTGTGTGTGTGTGTGTGTGTGTGTTTTTCGTTACAATTTCATGCAAGTTCACCGAGACAAGATTTGACCTCATCAACGCATACCAAGAAGAATTACCGAACACGCTTCTCTTCTCTCTTTATATCTCTCTCTCTACCCAAAGCAAGGAACTGGGTCCATTTGATTGCAGACTCTTCTACATAACATCTGAACCATGGTCCTTATGGGACGTCAACCCAACTTATCCACTTTGCCACGGCAGCTATTTCATCGTGTTATTCCTCGCAACTCTCTCGCGTGTATATTAATAAGCTGTTGTAGATGATTATACATCTGTCTGTCTGTCTGTCGGTTAGTTTATCTGTGTAGTTGGGAGGATTTACACACACACACACACACACACACACACACACACACACGCACACAGTCTCTCTCTCTCTCCTCGTGTTTCCCTTTAACAGATTTACCACATAACAGCCGATTCTATGCTCCCCCAAATCTGCTGAAATCTGCCCACGTAATCTGATGTATCGTCCACTTAAACTAACTTCTCAGGTAAATTAGCTAATTTTAGCTTTTTTTAGCTTAAATCAGTTGAGTTTTTACCTTCCTCTCCTTCAAAAAATATATCCTGGTCAGATTAGCTTTACAAACATGCTAAATTTACTATAGTTTGTCTGTCTGTCTGTCTGTCTGTCTGTCTGTGTTTGTTTGTTTGTTTCTTCTGGTGTGTCTATCTGTGTAGCTGTCTGTTTGTCTGTCTGTCTGTCTGTTGGATGGTCAGACATTGCATTAAATTAAGGTCATCCTGAAATAACCCTTAAGGTCAGGTTGGGTCACACGTGTGGGTCAATCACCTTCCTCGAGTGCTGCCCAGTTAAAAATATATATTTACTTGATTCCAATTTAGCTGAGGAGTCGACCAGCTGATTAGGCCTCTTAGGCCCCAGACCTTATTAGGATTGGGGCCCATTTATACTAGGAGCCATATAGATTGGGGCCCCATCTGACCAGGTACCAGCTAGCCAGACTATGAACCGTTCTGCGTCTCCCAAAGATGGCGTTGGAGGGGAGGAGTGGGGAGGAGAGGGGAGGGTTGGGGGAAGGAGAGGGGAGGTAGAGGGTGAAAGGAGGGGTGGTGGTGGTGGGTAGGGGGAATGGAGGTAGGGAGAGAGAGTGGCAAAAATGTAGGGGTAGGGGTGAAGTAGGGGTAGGGGAGGGTGGTCCAGGTGTAGGTAGAGGAGGGAGGGGGGGACCTTGACTTAGTGATAGTTAATAGAGTCACGGGTATACGGCAGGCGTCATTATCGACGGATGGCAGATAAACATAACGCTGACCATAGGGGAAGAGAGAGAGAGAGAGAGAGACTTCGTTGACCGCAACATCATTCCCATAAAGTTGTAATCTGTCAGATGTCTGGTGAGGGAGGGAGGGAGGAGGGGAGGGAGGGAGGAGGGAGGGAGGGAGGGAGGGAGGGAGGGAGGAGGGGAAAGGGCAGGGCAGGGGAGAGGGAGGTAACCTAGCAGCTCACACGCCCACGCCCAGGTAAAAGTGTTAATGAGTTGGATCGTTTTTTTTCAATGTTCGTACGTTTTAGTTACCTGGGGAGAGAGAGACACACAGGTGAACGATATATTTAAACACTTGTGGTCACCTGGGCACCTCTGTGTTAGGACTTGAGGTCGATACTGAATATGTGGTCCCCACCTGCCCTCTGAGGGGAGATGAGGGAGATGTGAGGGGTGATGAGGGTGAGGGGAGATGTGAGGGGTGAAGGTAGATGTGTGGGGTGAGGGGTGATGAGGGGTGAGGGGGGATGAGGAGGGGTGAGGGAGATGTGAGGGTGAGGGGGATGTGAGGGTGAGGGGTGATGAGGGGTGAGGGGTGATGAGGGGTGAGGGGGATGTGAGGGGTGAGGGGAGATGTAGGGGTGAGGGGTGATGAGGGGTGAGGGTGATGAGGGTGAGGGGGGGATGTGTGGGGTGATGAGGGTGAGGGGGATGTGAGGGGTGTAGGGAGATGAGGGGTATCCACAAATCCACACACACACACACACCTCCCTCAACCTAGCTCTCAACCTCCCATCACCCCTTCTTCCTTCCCACTCCCTCCTGTTACTAAGTTGTTAGAGCATCATTGTATACTAAATTCTCCCCTTCCACTTCTTCCTTTCCTTCCCTTCACCCTTTTCCTTCCTCTCTGCCGTCTCTTCTTCACCTTCTCATCTACTACATTCCACACCCCACTCAGTATACCTCCTCCCCACACAGTATACCCTCCCCCACACAGTATACCCCTCCCCACACAGTATACCCCTCCCCACACACAGTATACCCCTCCCCACACAGTATACCCCTCCCCCACACAGTATATCCCCACCTCCCCCCACACAGTATACCCCCTCCCCACACAGTATACCTCCTCCCCACAGTATACCCCCCCCCACACAGTATACCCCTCCCCCACACAGTATACCCCTCCCCCACACAGTATACCCCATCCCCCCACACAGTATACCCCTCCCCCCCACAGTATACCCCTCCCCACAGTATACCCCCACCCCCACAGTATACCCTCCCCACACAGTACCCCCCCACACAGTATACCCCTCCCCCACACAGTATACCCCCCCCCCACACAGTATACCCCCTCCCCACACAGTATACCCCCCCCCCCACATATACCCTCCCCACACAGTATACCCTCCCCCACACAGTATACCCCCTCCCCACACAGTATACCCTCCCCCACACAGTATACCCCTCCCCCACACAGTATAATCACATATCGACCTTACACACGGTAGACAAACATCTGTACAGTGACGAAGTGCCTAATTCTCGTAGATCAACACAACTATTACTACCACTACTACCACCACCTACCACCACCTACCACTATTACCACGACTAGTATTACCACCACTACTATCACTATTACCACCACCTACCACTATTACCACCACCTACCACTACTACCACTATTACCACCACCTACCACTACTACCACTATTTCCACCACTACCACGACTACTATTACCACCACTACCACGACTACTGTTATTAACCACTACTAGCACACACCAGAAATCCCACCCCACCCTCTTCCCTCCTCAGTAATCCCCTCCAAAAATCCCCAACAACAACAACAACAACAACAACAACAACAACAACAACAACAACAACAACAAAAACAACAACAACAACAACAACCCTCATCTTCATCTCAGCATTCAGAATCACAAGGACATAAGTATTAGAGTCTGACACATAGCACCTTCGCCCTTAAGATCACCTGGCTATAAGGGTGATATTAGCCTACACTTCGACCTTGTGATTTCCCCTGGGAGCTGTGGGTAGGACATACGAAAGGTCAACTGGTAGTGGATATTTAAAGGTTTATTCGCATGTCATTTGTTTGTTGTTGTTGTTGTTGTTGTTGTTGTTGTTTATTTGTTGCGGTGAGGTGAGAATTTAATGTGAGGTGTTGTAATCAATGTTGTTGTTGTTATTGTTGTTATTGCTAGTGTTATTGTTATTATTATTATTATTATTATTATTATTATTATTATTAGTAGTAGTAGTAGTAGTAGTAGTAGTAGTAGTAGTAGTAGTAGTAGTAGTAGTAAAAATAGTAGTAGTATCATCATCGTCATCATCATCACCATCACCATCATCATCACCATCAAGAGGGGTGTGGTGGCCTGGTGTTGACTCTGGGGAGGCTGGCTGGGGAGAGAGTGTCTGGGGGAGGAGAGGCACGTCCCCCGGATATTGGCACTGGATGGCACTGTCACACGAGACTGGCCTGCGTGACCTTCTCTCCGGCATTGTGTGTGGACGTGTGGCACCCCGGGGAGATGACGGTCCGTGGGGAGATGACGGGAGTGACGTGATGAGGGGTGGGGAGGGGAGGAGATGGAAGAGGAGGAAATGAGATGAAAACACAAGAGAGAGGGGAGAGGAGGTGGAAGGGAGAGGGGGGGGTGAAGGGAGTGGAGGGAAGGTAAGGGGAGAGGATGGTGAGGGAGAGGAAATGGAGGTGGAGGGGGGATGAGGGTAAGGGGATGATGGGAGAGGGGAGGGTGGTGGGGAGGGGAATGGAAGGGAGGGTGAGAAGGGGAAGGGGAGAGGGGTACCAGCATGTCTTGATAAAGCCTGACACTATTAAGTTATTCCATTCTCCTCCCTTCCTCTCTCTCCTCTCCCTCTTCTCCTCTCCCTCTCCTCCTCTACTACTTCCTCTACAACCTCACTTCCTTCCCCCTCCATTCCACCCTCTTCTCCCTCCCCTTACCTCTCTCTCCCTTCCTCTCCAACCCTTTCCTCCCCCCACCCATCCTTCCTGCTCTCCCCTCCCCTCCCTCGTCCCCGGGGTGACTATAAACACCACTAATCACCCCTTGTTTCCCCTCTGGTAGTTATATGGAACTACTGACAGCACCAGACGGCCTATCACGTGAACCATCTGTCTGGTGAGGGGAGGGGTGATGGGAGGGGAGGAGAGGGGGGAGAGAGAGGGTGAGGGGAGGGGAGGAGAGGGGGGAGAGGGAGGGTGAGGGGAGGAGAGGGAGGAGAGGGAGGGTGAGGGAAAGAGAGAGCAGAAGGTAGGAAAGGTAGAAAGATAATTGAGGGATTATGATAATTATAGAGATGATAATGAAAACAATGATAACAATAATAATAATAATAATAATAATAATAATAATAATAATAATAATAATAATAATAATAATAATAATAATAATAATAATAATAATAATGATAATAATAATAATAATAATAATAATAATAATAATAATAATGATAATAATAATAATAATAATAATAATAATAATAATAATAATAATAATAATAATAATAATAATAATAATAATAATGAGAGCAACAATATTTTACACCCACACAAAAGAATTATAATACATTTAATAATACTCTGGTGTAATAAGAATCAAAGTCTAATTATATAATAAGAGTCATAAGTGAACCGGGAAGTGTTAAGATGATGTAACTGACCTGACCTGGCCACTTGACCTCAGGTGAGTTACTATGTCAGGTCACGCGCCTCTCTCTCTCTCTCTCTCTCTCTCTCTCTCTAAGCGCAGTGTCAGACAACTGTAAATCGTAAAGCGAATTATGATAGAAGTTAGAGTTGGAGTTAGGTTAGGTTGGGTCTAGTCGTACATCCAGCAGAGCTTTCCTCCCATGTAAACACTTTTCCTCCCTCCCCAGGTAAACAAACCGTCTTACCTCCCCTCCCTCCTTCCCTCTCTCCAGCATTGTAAGCACCCCTCCACACCCCTCATGTAAACACCCTACAATATCCATCTCTCCCCCTCCCCCTCAATAATAATACTCCTCTATACTTCTCCCCCAAGTAAACACCCTTCTTACTCCCCTCCCCTTCCTCCCATCAATGGACACACCACGTGCCTCTTCCCTCCCCTCCCAGGTAAACACCCCCTAACGAAGGACACTACCCCTCTCCCCTCCTCCCTCCCCTCTGAACACCCCCCTCCCCAGACACTCCCTCCCCCTCCCTCCCTCTCTCTGAACACCCACCATCCCCCCCAGACACCCCTCCCTCAGGTAAACAACTCCCTCTCCCCCCAACAATAAAATATCCCCCCCAGGTAATGAGTCAGACGGAGAAGTCATCATAATTTCAGAGACGCCACACACTCCCGATAACACACTGTTGATTTAGTGATGAGACCCGTGCGACTCTCACATCTGGGAGAGGGGAGAGGGGAGGGAAGAGAGGGAGGGAGGGAGGAGAATGGGGAAGAGAAGTGGGATGGGAAAGTAGTGTGAGGAGTGAAAGGGGTGGGAAGAATGGGGAGGAAAAGAATGAGGGAGGAGAATGGGCAGAAGAAGAGGGATGGGAGGGAAGAGGGAGAGTAAGGGGAGAGGGCAAGAGTGAGGGAGGAGTAGGGGGAAGAGAGAAAGGGAGAGAAAGGAGGGAGAGGGGAGGAGGGGAAGGAGAAAGATGCAGAATAGGGAGAATAGAAAGAGGGGTAACTTAGGGAGGAGGGAGAGGAAGGAGTGACAGAGGGAGGGGACAGGAGAGAATGGGGAGGAGAGGGTTAGAAGGAGAGAAGAGGAATGAGGGAAATGGAAACACAGGTAAGAGAGAGTGAGAGATATATGAGAGAAATAGGTGAGAGTAAGAGACAGGTGAGAGACCCCGGTGAGAGACACAGGTAAGAGCAAGGGGATGAGGAGGAGGAGAGAGAGAGGGAGGGAGGAGAAGGAGGGGTAGGAAGGGAGGGAGAGAGGGAGCTGCCGAGATCAATAATGGCGGTGAGCCCCTCTCCCTCCTCCTTCCCTCACTTGCCCACCTCTTCCTCCTCTCCTCTCCTTCCCCCCCTCTCCCCCTCCCCCTCCCACACATATCATATTCTATATATTTGTCTTCAACTCAAACTACCAAATCACCTCATTAGACCAAGATATTTATGGGATTAGTGATTAGTGAAAATGACACACACACACACACACACACACACACACACACACACACACACACACACACACACACACACACACACACACACACACACACACTTACAGAGGGAATACTTAACACCGACAATGATTTACAAGGGGTCGTATAGCACTTAACAATGTACATATACTGAAGTGAGGCGAAGCAACTGTGATGCAAGAAGCTGTGATGCAAGACAGGGCTGTAAAATGCTTGATGCAGGCTGTAAAATATGATGCAGTGTAATATACTGTGTTGAACATGAATAGGATGAAGCTGTGATGCAAGAAGCTGTAAAATATGAAGCTGTGATGCAGGCTAATAGCTGTGATGCAGAAGCAGCGAATTAGTGTTGAAGTTGATGCAAGTTAAAATATGAAGCTGTGATGCAAGAAGCTATATCCAGATTTATATCCAGATTTCTTAAACGTTCGTAAGGTTATTTTTATTACCGTAATTAGGATAAAACAACACAACATAGCTACTATAGTCTCTTGGTAAATTAGACGCCATTTTGTTTCATAAAAATTTGTGTCCTAACTTAACCTTACCTGACATAACTTAACCTAATATTGACCTGATAAGACTTGACCTAACCTAACCTAATATTGACCTGATCAGACTTGACCTAACCTAATGTAATCTAATCTAACAATGACCTGACCTGACCTGACCTAACCTAACGTACGTAATCTAATCTAACAATGACCTGACCTGACCTGACCTGACCTAACCTAAACTAACCACAGTAGCAGCGGTGTTAACAGAAACGTCGACCAAAGCAAAAACTGGGGCGCAAATTAATAGGTCAGGAACAGCAGCAGTAGTAGGAACAGCAGCAGTAGCAGTAGGGAACAGCAGCAGTAGCAGTAGGGAACATCAGCAGCAACAGCGGCATATAACAGCAGCAGTAGCAGTAGGGAGCAGCAGCAGGAGGGGTCAGAGCACAGCAGGTGGAGGGGCCAATCAGTGGGTGGAGGCAGCGCGCGCCACAATAGCTGCGAGGGCCGAGCCATTGTTGACTCCACAATAGAGAGGACAACTCCAAATGGCTCATGACGCCTCTAATTCTACCTCTCACACACACACACTCTCTCACTCTCTCTCTCTCTCTCTCTCTCTCTCTCTCTCTCTCTTCATTCACCACACACACACACACACACACACACACACTCACTTTATATCTCTCTAACTCTCTTTCTCTCAATTTATCTCTCATTCTCTCCCAAACACACACTGTCTGTCTGTCTCTCTCTTTCACCCACGCCATTACACCCACACACTACACCTGAAATCGAGGGTGTTGAATTGTTCAAGGTAGCTGTACTTAACAACCCATGACTACCATTACACAATTAGCCTGTCTGCTTCTTTAATTTACTTTTTCTCTAGTGAGTGTTGAGAGGGAAGTGGGGGACGGGTGTGGAGTGGGAGGAGGGAGGGAGGGTGGTGATGTCTTTGTGAGAGAGAGTGCTCACGTAGTTAAGGTCGTTATGTATGTACGTTTTGATATAATGAGACACAGCACTGTTAGAGAGAGAGAGAGAGAGAGAGAGAGAGAGAGAGTGTGTGTGTGTGAGTGTGTGTGTGTGTGTGTGTGTGTGTGTGTGTGTGTGTGTAATTACAAAAATATCATCCCTGCAACGACAATTTACACACACACCACACACACACACATAACCCTTCAACACAATGTATACTTTTACATACGATGAACTAAGTCGAACATGTGCCCTAATACGCTCTACACGTCAGCAGCCCCAACGCCCACGCTCCAGCATGCCCAACAAGCTCCAACAAGCCCCAACACGCTCCAACAAGTCCCAAGACGCCCCAACTTGTTGCTAGTTGCCCTCATTTGTCAGGGAAATACCCCGAGTATGACAAGCGAGGCTCATTCCTCACTTTAATTGAGGTTATTTTCCCAGGCTAATTACCTAACAGAAAATTAGGCCAATCAGATCGGTGTAAGGTGCCGGAACCACGCGAAGTGCAACAGTTGTAGTTGTTTATCCAAATCACAGGTGTGGTTTCTTTGTCTTTTCCCAGGTCCCATTGGCGTTCCCTTATTCCCAGGACTACCCTCAATCCTAGGCCTCCCCTCACTACTAGGCCTCCTCACTCCTAGGCCTCCCTCACTCCTAGGCCTACCAGTTTCACGTGCCCATGTAATTATTAATTGTTGTGAGCACGT
Organism: Homarus americanus; assembly: GCF_018991925.1. NCBI lineage: Eukaryota > Metazoa > Arthropoda > Malacostraca > Decapoda > Nephropidae > Homarus > Homarus americanus. Next base: position 195,642 of record NW_024729937.1, on the reverse strand, counting down.
GCTGGGAGTGAGGGCGTGGCAGGTGAAGCCTCCACCTGTGTCACTAATGACTTGAGATCTGACCAGGTGACACAGATGAAGGGGGATGGGGAGGGAGAAGGGGGGAGGAGGGGCAAGACAGGATATTTGTGACCTGATCAAGTGGGACGATTCACCAGTGCCACTAATGAGATGTTACAGGGCCAGGTGACCAGGTAAGGGGAAGAAGAGGGGGCCATACAGGTGCCAAGTGCTATTGAAATGTTCGGGGCCAGGTGACTGGGTGAGGGGGAGAGGGAGGAAGGAGGGGTCAGACGGTGCACGTGCCGGTAAACAAATTGGGGTCGTTAGAGAGGGTGACTGCAGGGGGTGAAGGTGAGGTGACGCTATGACGCTACCTGTGACGCCATGACGCTACCTGTGACGCCATGACGCTACCTGTGACGCCATGACGCTACCTGTGACGCCATGACGCTACCTGTGACGCCTTGACGCTACCTGTGACGCAGTGACGCTACCTGTGACACCATGACGGTACCTGTGACGCTACACGTGACACCATGACGCTACCTGTGACGCCATGGCTTCTGTGACGCCATGGCGGTATCATGACGTCCAAGGCTACTACTGCTACAACAATTTCTACTACTACGATTACCCTTCATCCTACAACAACAACAACAACAACAACAACAACTACTACTACTACTACTACTACTACTACTACTACACTACTACTACTACTACCACCAACAACAATAGCGTCTCAGTGAACTAATAAAACCTGACCCACTAAGGAACACAGAAGGCACAGTACAGGTAAACTGCTGCACCTCCATCATCAGCCCAGGTGTGACTGTCAGATGGTGAGACTGAGCGGTCATTTAACCTCCTCCTCTTCCTTCTCTCCCTCCTTTCTTCCTTCCCTCTCTTCTTCTGTGTCTCCCTCTCTCTCCCTCCTTCTCTGCCTCCCTCCTCCTTCTCTACCTGCTCGCCTCCCCCCTACCTAGACACGGCCACTGTCAGCCACCGTCAGCCACCGTCAGCCAGGGAGCATCACATAGTAGTGGATCAGTCATGTGTCGCCACTAAGCCTCAGTAAAACTCAGTCACGTGATCCAGGGAGGGAAAAACACACATACCTGGGCGGCTCAGGTGTCCTCCCTCCCCTCCCTTCCTTCAACCCCACCCTCCTGAATTCCTCCCCTTCCCTTCAATCCTCCCTGACTCCCCCCCTTCCTTCAACCTTTCACCCTCCTCCTTCACTCCCTCCCTTTCCTTTAACCCTCATTCCCTCCTCTACCTTTCCTTCTTTTCATTCCTGTCTCCTCCTTCGGCTTCATTCTTCTCTTCTCTTCCTTCAAACATTTCCCCTGCCCATCCCTACCTCCTCCCCCCCTCCCCCCAGCAGTAGGGCGTGATGCTGGGGCCAGGGAGGGATGAGGAGAACACCAGGTCAGGGCGCAACGTACCGTGGACACAACACCTAGTTATCATCTTGCTCCAGTAACTCCCTCCCTCCTCCTTCCCTCACCTCTTCCATTCTCTCGTTCACTCTTCCTCCCCTTTTATCTCTTCCTTCTCTTCCTTCCTCCCTCATCCTTCACCTCCCTCTCCTTCTCTCCTCCTTCCTTTCCCGTCCCTCCTCACCACCTCTTTTTCTCAACACCGGTCTTTCTCCCTCCTTCACCACCCTCATCCTTCTCTCTCTCTCTCTCTCTCTCTCTCTCTCTCTCCTCCGACAGCCTTTGGAGTATGTGAGAGGAGGTCATGTGCAACAGAGTTATGATGAGCAAATATGTGTGTGTGTGTGTGTGTGTGTGTGTGTGTGTGTGTGTGTGTGTGTGTGTGTGTGTGTGTGTGTGTGTGTGTGTGTGTGTGTGTGTTTTGGACTATCGACATGAAGTAATCTAAATTTAAAGTTATCTCTTGTACTATTTTTTTCGCCATAAGTACAAACAGGTGTGTGTAGGAGGGAGAGGGAGGGAGGAGAGAGAGAAAGAATGTAGATGCACTGGTGGAAGGAGGAGAAAATGGAAAGGGGGAATGTATACAGGGGGGGAGAGGGAGGTAGGGAAAAAGAGGGAGAGAATAGGTAAGGAGGGAGGGATACAAGGAAAGAAAGAGAGAGGGAGGGAGAGACGGAGGGAGGGCGAGATGGAGTGGAGGGAGGAAGAGATGGAGGGAGGGAGTGTGGAGGGGCAGGAGGTGATTTATGGCAGGGCGCGACACTTACACGGGGTATGTTGCCTCTAGGGGGGAGGGGAGGGGGGATTGATAAAAAACATATTGTAACATTACATAAGGGGTCGAGGGGTACTGACAGGCGGACAGACAGACGGACAAATAGACGTAATGTGTTAAATAGACAGTTAACAGACAGACAGACAGGCAGACAGACAGACAAAAACGGGATGTGTTAAAACAGATATTGGTAAGTTGGCGTAAAAAGATGCAGCTTCACAAACACACACGCATACGGGTAGACAACAGGAGATTAACAGGTAGACAACAGGTAGATGGCAGAGAGAGAGAGAGAGAGAGAGAGAAATCACAAACTAAGGTGCAGTAATACAACGACTCAAGACACACTGCATAAAAATATATGTACACACACACACACATATATATTTATTCACAACAAAGATCTTAACTAACTCGTAACCTCATCAAGAAGCGACGTACATTCATTATTATTTATATATATATTTTTTATATTTCTATAATCTATTTTAAACCTTCCTGATACACACAATAAACAACGCTTTTAGTGAGGATAATAACTATAGACACGAGTATGAGAGACGAGTAGTAAGGTGGATGGTAAACAAAAAAAGTATAAACGCGACAACCATAAAGAATATAAGCGCGACAACACCTCCGCCCCAGCGATGCTTCAGCCTGTATACATCGCCCGCCCGACGCCATATAAAGTAGTACCCATCCCACCCGATCATCCCAAAAGCATCAAATTCTCCCCTCCCACCCTACCTTACCCCCCCCCTCCCATCACTCCAGGACCTACCCAACATTAGTTCCAGGGACAAAGGAACGATTGGAAATGACAATTACATGGGACAATAGATGTAGTGGTGTTGATCCTCTCAGGTATTATAAAAAGAGCATTAAGTGTTGATCCTCTCTGATCCCCCCTTAGCGGTCCTCAACACCCCTGGCGATGATGCTCATTTGTTTATTATCCGATCTATTGTTGTCACTGTGCTTATACTGGTAATTGAGCGTCACGGGGATTTGAGCTGATCCCTAGTGGCTTAATTCATTGTGTACATGTCTACTTAATCTTATTATTATTATTATTATTATTATTATTATTATTATTATTATTATTATTATTATTATTATTATTATTATTATTATTATTATTATTATTATATTATTATTATTATTATATTATTATTACCTTCAAGTACTTGTTAATCGTTCGCTAGGGAGTGTTCGCTGTGTCTTGAGGAGGGAAAGTGTCGAGCGCTGGTGACAATGTGCGCTGCTGGTATTAAGAATTAGGTTAGATTAGGGAAGGTTTAAGGTCGGTTAGGTTAAGTACGGGGTAAGTTACGTTAGATTAGTATCTAACCATAAACCCGGGAGCAATTTAATCATTATCTTAAAGTATCGGTCCTCAATTGTTAGCAAAAAAGTGAACGTCGCTTATTTGACACAGAAAAATAAATACATAAATACATCTCCTCAACGTCTTAACCATAAAGAGAAAAACAAAACAAAAAAACCCACGGTTTATTTTGTAACATCCTGGTTTATACTTTCACTTGATCAAACCTTCACATATTTTCCAGGTAGATATTCAAGAGAGGAAATGGGAGTGGGTCAGATTTATTTTCTCAACCCGTGTATAAAACAAACAAATAATTTCCCGCCAATTTCACGGAGGTAACAACAGAGAGTCTATGTTCTTCGTGAAGCTCGATTTACATTTTTATTACCAATCTTGTATTCAATCAATTCACTATATTTTATAATCACTTTTTAAATATTTAATATATTCGTATATTTCCAGAAAGGAATTATCTAATAAATAACAAGAATATATTGAAAGCTCTCGTTTCATTATTATTTTTGCGCGGTAAAATTCGACATGTCCACGTTGCCCTGCAGACTGCCTGGGTGGGTGAGGATGATGGGAAGGAGGGAGGGAGGAGACAATCTCTGTTGCGTTCACATTGACAAGCCAAACTTGGAGATATCTCTGGCTATTATCTCGAGCTAAAGGACTGGCTGGCTCGGAGAATATGTCGAAAGTCTCGTTCCTTAAATCATATTTTATATTTGATATAATAATGTCAGTGCGTAGCTGCCAGGGCTCGGTCGGATACACCAAGATTCGTTCGTTAAATCAGGATCGTCAAGAGATACGCATATTTTTTTCCCTTCTAACTGACTGACTGACTGACTAGTTATAACAAAGTCTCAATATAATTTCGACGCCATGTTTTGTTGTTTATTTTCGTGTGTTTGTGTGTCAGGTTATGGTCGATGTGTTTGTTTTTTCACGTCACATAAATTTAAGAAAATAATCAAATTGAAAGTTTTTTTTTCTTCTTTTGAGAATTTACCTCTTGCTTGTCTGACGTTGAGTGAATATGACGCTCCCCTCAACACGCACACGCACACACACACACGCACACACACACACACACACACACACACACGCACACACACACACACACACACCTCTCATCACCACAAACTCAAGCAATCTTATACACCCCCTCACCCCACCCCCCCACCCTCTCAGCATGGCCACACCACCAATACTTCTCTCATGTACATAATCAATTTCGCCGTGAAAAATGACCACAACTTCTCTACCACACGAGAGAACTACACTCACTTCACCCTCCCCTCCCTCCCTCACCACCACCCCCTCCTCACCACCACCACCATCACTACCACTACCACCACCCACCTATCCCACTACCATCACCACCACCACTACCCCTCACCACTCACCACCACCACTCCACCACCCCCACCACTACCACCCCTTCACCACCATCACCACCACCACCCACCACCCACCACCACTACCACCTCACCACTACTCCCACCCTCTCACCACTACCCTCCTTCACCACCAGCACACCACCACCCACCACCACCACCACTACCAATCTCCCACCTCTACCACCACCACCACCAACCTGCCACCACCCCACCCCACCTCCCCACCACCCCACCACCACCAATCTCCCAACCACCACCCACTCCACCCCAATCACTCCCACCACCTACCACCACCACCACCACCACCACCTCCACCACCACCACCACCACCTACCACCACCTACTCCCCACTTAACCACCACCAACCACCACCAACCTAACTTCCCAACTCCACCCACCACCACCACCACCAATCAATCACCCCCCACCAATCAATCTCACCACCACCACCACCACCACCACCACCACTGCCACCACCCCCACCAACCAGCACTACCACCACCACCACCACCACCACCACCACTCCACCACCACCACCACCACCACCACCAATCCACCACTACCAATCTTCACCCACCAGCACCACACCACCACCACCACCACCACTACCTCACCCCTTCACCACCACCATTACCCTTACCACCACCTCACCACTCACTACTCACCACCACCACATCACCACCACTACCACACCTTACCACCAGTGCACTGGCTCACCACCACCACTACCACTATCTTAATATTATTGCTATACTTAAAAGAGAGAAGAATTGACTTGTCTCCAAAGTTCTTACGAGTCGAATCAATTTTCCGCAGTTCTGTGTGTGTGTGTGTGTGTGTGTGTGTGTGTGTGTGTGTGTGTGTGTGTGTGTGTGTGTGTGTGTGTGTGTGTGTGTGTTACTTCGAAGGTTGAGTCTTGGTGATATTTCGACGCTTCGAAGGTTGAGTCTTGGTGATATTTCGACGCCATCTTGGTTGTTGTTGTTGTTGGTAAGAGAGTGAAATAGTAATATATGTTCTATAACTTATTCGGTTAAGAGTAGACACACTTAAGAATTATTAATATAATTTTTTTTTTTGAGAATTTGTCTTTGTGTCGTAGCTAAAGTGAGAATGTTTAATACGTTCTCACATTAAGAGTCAAGAGGAACAAAGACTAACACACGAACATTCACCCAGTCAAAATCCCTAATGCCCAGTCCTTATGGCCCCCAAAACCCCAGTTCTAATAGACCCTAAACCCCAGTCCTAATGGCTAAGGGCCCATTAGCTCTGAACCTAATTGGGAACAGAATCTATTTAAAATGCAATCTTTATTCACACACGAATGAATGAATGAATGAATGAATGAATGAAGTATATTATTCACTCTACCTTTAATCTGTGTATGAGTGTCAGTCCTTACGTCTGGCCCGGGACAAACCTGCAAGAGAGAGAGGATAATGTTGATGATTATCTTGAGAGAGAGAGAGAGAGAGAGAGAGAGAGGGGGGGGGCAGACAGACAGACAAACAGACATAGCGACAAAGAGACAGAGACAGCGACAGAGACAGACAGCGACAGAGACAGACAGAGACAGAGGCAAACAGAGAGAGTGACAGACAGACAGACAGACACACGAGATAGCAAAGATGACCCCGTCAATACCCACCATTATAGCGAGGCACAAAAGTCGATTATTATCAAGGGTGAAATCTGGGCGTTTGGGAGAGGCGATGTCCAGCCACGCCCTCTCCCTCCCCTCTCACTGTCTGTCTCTCCTTCCCTCTCACCCCCTACCTCCCTCTCACTCCCTTACTCTCTCTTCTCCCACTCGTTCTTATTCTCTTTTCTTCCTTTCTCTTCTCTTTCTCTCCCTCCCTCTCTCACTCTTCCCTTTCTTCCTTCTTTTCCATCTCCCACTCACTCTCCCTCTCTCTCTGTGTCTCCATCTTTCTCTTCTCTCTCTCTCTCTCTCTCTTTCTATCTCACAATTCCTCTCTTTCTCCGTCCCTCTCACCCTCTCAGTTTATTTTACTGATAAAAACAAAATTGATAAAGATAGGAAGAAGAGGAGAAGAAAAGGGAAGAATAAAGAAATAAAGAGAATGAAAGAAAATAAACAAAGAAAAAAGAATAAGCAAAATATAGAACAAATAAAGTAAAAGACAGGAAATAAAAATACAAGAATAATAAGTAAATAAAAAACAATTAAATAAACAATTAAATATATAAAGAATGAATGAAAGAAAGAAAGAAAGAAGAAAAAAAAATCAAATAAATAAATCTTGAAACACATCTCAGGTAAGGGGACATTCTTCTAGGGTTGACCTGACCTGACCTGACCTGACCTCCCAGGGGGTATCATTCAGGGTCACTTGAGCATCCATGAACCACGAGATGAAGGAGTGATTAGCCTGATCTCCTACTAGCATCAACACCAGCATCCACACATGGGAAAATCACCTCTATCACCCCCTAACGTAAGGCTTAGATTAGTATGGTGATCGTATCTTAACACCTGCAGGGTAAATTTGGCTTTATTTCACCTGTTTCATAAGGGTTAATATCGTGTTTCGTGTGTTTTTTAGTTTATATTAAAATTATAGCGTAATTTAGCCTTAATGTAATGATTGAATAAGGGTTAATATCGCGTGTTATATGTCAGCTCCTATAAATTATCACTATAAGCTAATCTAACCTTAATATCATGGGTTCATAAAGGCTGAAATATCACCCTATTATATTAGCTTTCATAACGTAAACTAAGCGATTATAACCCTTTAAACCTCCTGGCATAGAGGCCAAGACCTCACCTGAGCATCACACAGGTAAAAAGACGCCCACAACAACAACAAGAACAACAACAACAACATTAAAAAACTTAGATCCTTATAAAATATATAATAACCCTTATGAATCACTATCCATAAAGATCAAATTCCCCCTCCCTCCATCTGAGACCTAAATCAAATCGAGGTATGAGATTTTAGACCTAATGTAGAGAGGCATTAGAGGTTATTGATGGCATATACCTGAGAGAGATGACCCGCTTCGACCCTTACCTACCTACCTGGCTGCTCCACCTCACCCCAAGGGAGAGAGGAGGCTACTCAGGTGATGCTGGAGGCTTTGAGCTTCATCCAGGTGAGAGGCTTAACTTTCTCTTATGATGCTGGGATGTCTGTCTACCTGTCTGTCTATCTGTCTGGTTGTCTGTCTGTCTGTCTGTCTGTCTGTCTGTCTGTCTGTCTGTCTGTATGTCTGTCTGTATGTATGTATGTCTAGTTGTCCTTGTGTCTGCCTGTCTGTCTGTCTGTCTGTCTGTCTGTCTGTCTGTCTGTATGTCTGTCTGTCTGTCTGTCTGTCTGTATGTCTAGTTGTCCTTGTGTCTGCCTGTCTGTCTGTTGTCTGTCTGTCTGTCCTGTCTGTCTGCTCTGTCTGTATGTCTGTCTGTCTGTCTGTCTGTATGTCTAGTTGTCCTGTCTGTCTGTCTGTCTGTCTGTCTGTCTGTCTGCCTATACTAGTACTGTCTGTCTGTCTGTCTGTCTGTGGGGAAAAAAATACCCATGTCTCTTCCAGCCAATCAGGAGACGATAAGGAGACTCGACATCAAAACAAAAACAAAAATCAGCTGATCGCCTCCTCTATACGATCCCATCCCGTCTCCATGGCTACACAGGGAGAATCAAATAGGTTCACAATTCCCTTCCATTACTCTGAGAATTACGACCTTATGAACGGAAGATGCTTAGCTGTGTCTTGTCCACTGTTTCCTCCTCCTCCTCCTCCTCCTCTTTCCTGCTCTTCATCGGTGTTGGGAAGAGGAAAAGGGGAAGGAAGGGTGAGGAAGGAGATGAAAGGGGATGCAAATGTGATAATGGATGATGATGATAAAGAGAACAGGGAGAGAGAGAGAGAGAGAGAGAGAGAGAGAGAGAGAGAGAGAGAGAGAGAGAGAGAGAGATGACCACACTATATTATAGATGAAGGAGGCAGCACAAGAGGCAATCAGAGGCAGTTAAGAGAGGAAGGCACACGTGTAGAGGCATGAAGAGGCAGTGTAGTAGCTGGCAGTGAGGAGATAAAAGATGTCTAATTATTTACGAGATTAATAATGCCTCTTAGATGCTACTGGTGAATGGGGCATCAAGGAGGGGCATTGCGTGATTGCCTGTGAGGAAGAGGAAAAGGAGAGAGGGAGGAGAGGAATGGAAGGGAAGGAAGGAAAGGAAGGGAGGGAGGGATGGATGAATGGATGGAGAGAAGGGAGGGAGGGATGGAAGGAGGGATGGAAGGGGGAAGGGAAGGGAAGGGAAGGGAAGGGAAGGAAGGGAAGGGAAGGGAAGGTGAAGGGACGGTGAAGGGACGGGAGATGTTTATTCATGAAGGTTGAGGGAGCAGAGAGGGAGACACCTTAGCCCACCATCTATCGCTGGCCCGGGGATGGGTGTACCGGATCTCGCGTCGCCCGGCATACAGACGACCATGCTAATGTTGTCGTTTAGTCGCCACGCCCCACTAGCCCTGCACACGCCTCCACGCCTCCCTGCCACGCCAAAACCTGATCTCTCTCACTCTCTCTCCTCTCTCGGCTTTCCTCCTCCTCCTCCTCCTCCTCCTCTTGCTTCCTTCCCTCACTCCCTTCTTTCTTTCCTTTTCTTCTCTCAATCTTATCTTGGGAAAAATCTGAGAGCTGTTCTCTTCCTTCTCTTTATCTCTCCTCCCCCTCCTCTTCTTCTTCCTCCTTCTTCTTTCTCTCTCTCTCTCTCTCTCTCTCTCTCTCTCTCTCTTTCTCACTCAACCTTTCTCTTTACTCTACTCTGTCGCACGCACACACACACACACACACACACACACACACACACACACACACACGACCCTCCTCGTAAAGTCAAAAGGAACAAAGAAAAAAAAAAACTACATGAAGGATTAAAGAGAAGACAAAGAGACAACAGGAGATAGAGGGAGATAAAACAATAAAGATGGTGACGAGGCCATAAAAGGGAAGGAGGGAAGGAGGAGGGAAGGCTGTTGGTTATGAGGGATTGATGGAGGAAGGGAGGGTGGTTGGATGAGAAGAGGGAGAGAGGGGGAGGGGAGAGGGAGAGGGAGGGAGGGAGGGAGGGAGGGAGGAGAGGGAGGGAGGGAGAGGAGGGAGGGAGGGAGAGAGGGAGAGGGAGGAGGGAGGAGGGAGGGAGGGAGGGAGGGAGGGAGGGAGACATATGGTCGTATACAACACACTGGTAATAGTTGACACAGACAGTATTGATAATTAAGTGTATAACATTTATGTGCGGCTAACGAGGTCTGGCGCCTCACTCATGACTGTATTCACCAGCACACATACATACATACATACATACATATGCAAAGATGTGAATATATGTATTTTTTGTGTGTGTGTGTATTATAGTATATACAGACACGGAATTACATACACGATTACATATTCACCCATGCATATACGTACATGGATGTGCTCACACACACACACACACACACACACACACACACACACACACACACATCTTACAGCTGGTCTCCTCCTTCCTACAACCAACAACCCCCCTCCCTCTCCTCCACCCACTACCACCCCCCCTCCACCCACTACCACCCCCTCCCTCCACCCCCTCCACCCCTACCACCCCTCCACCCACCCCCCTCCACCCACCCCACCCCCTCCACCCACTACCACCCCCTCCACCCACTACCACCTCCACCCACTACCACCCTCCACCCACCACCACCACCCACCAACCACCCCTCACCCACAACTGCAAAATCAATCACCACAGAACCAGGGCCAATGACCGAGGCTCTACCTGTACAACCACCAGGTATGAATCCTTAATTAACACACCTGACAAGTAGTTCAGGTGTGACGGCCCCTTCAAGGTACACGAACTAAGATACAGTACTTTAATTATGGTGTTTTGCAGGTGACAGGTGATTTACATAATAATAATAATAATAATAATAATAATAATAATAATAATAATAATAATAATAATAATAATAATAATAATCGTTACTATCATTATTTCTCACATAATTACCGTATCTCCTTGTATCCCCTCTCCATCCCTCACCCAACACACCTGTATAACCCCCCTCCCCTCCTCCCTCCTCTCCTCCTCCCTCTCCCTCCTCACATCTGGGTTTTTTAAACATCAATTCTATCTCCAATGAGTCACAGTTTTCTCCTCCCTCCCTCCCCCCACCCTCTCTCCCACGAATTCAAGTCTCATTAGGCTCCCCAGTCATGATAGACCACAGTCTCTAATAGGCCCCATTCCCAATTGGCCTACTCTACCCACCCAGAATATAATTGGTGTTTAACAGATGTATAGCCACGTGTCTGTGTGTCTGCCTGTCTGCTCTGTCTGTCTGTCTGTCTGTCTGTCTGTCTGCCTGTCTGTCTGTCTGTCTGTCTGTTCAGGCATTCTCTTTTCCCCTCCAACCAAACTCCTAGTTCTCCCTCCCCACCACACCACACCACCCACTTCCCCAGCCCCTCCCTCCCTCCTCCCCACCACACCACATCCACTCCACTCTCTCCCAGCCCCTCCCTCCTCCCTCCCCACCACACCACATCCACCCACTTCCCCCAGCCCTCCCTCCCTCCCTCCCTCCCCACCACAATCCGCTCAGAGAACACTAACTCTGGAAGCCGTGGAAACATAAAGAGAACGTGATCAATACAAGGGGGTGTTATGATAGTGACCACCTGATAACATAACCTATCCTACCTGTCCAAACACCAATTAACATCTTACCTTACCTTTCATCACCTGGTTTACATATTTTCTTAATTTAATCTTAATTCAGGTATATATCGCTTGATTAAATTGATAATAAAGGTGTTTAACATGTATGATCGAGTGGTAATTACAAACTCTATATATGGCAACACTGCATCTCGTATCTATTGGGAGCATAATTTTGGTTTTTAAATTATTATAAATTAGTCAATAATCTACGGTATTAATTGATTATATTTTACTTTATTTTTACTCTCCAACAAACCTTATAAAACACTAATTAGTTGCGATTAGTTGGGAAATTTGAGAGAGAGAAAATGTTCGACTCTTCGTATGGCAAGAGTTCATCTCCCGGGCCTGACACACCAGGTGCCGCCAAACACCCCCCGCCACACGCGCCAATTTACATACGGCACTAAGTCATAATTATCAGCGTATATTGATCCTTTCGGTACAAATTATCATATACAGGACATGCAACCCTATGTCCATTACCCATCTCAACCTGAAATAGGGATTTTTTGATGGGAATCGATAAAGTAGTATATTTCGTCGACATTACCGCCACATACACAAATCAGACATAAAAAATTCATGCATTAGTCATGTAAAATAAAATATAGTGTATTTCACAGGTGAGAGAAATGGGTTTTAGAATCAATGTAAAATGGTTTTAAGGAGAGATAAGCATCAGGGTACGCGGCTGCTGGCGTATCCACAACTTGCAGCTGCTGGCGTGGGTGGGTGGGTGGGAGCGTGGGTGGGTGGGAGCGTGGGTGGGCGCTACTGTGGGATTTTAAACGTCTAGTTAAAGCCACTATAGTACGTTAGTGTGTTGTTGTTACTGTAAGTCCTAACAGCTTCGTTGAGACTAAGTAGTGACGCATTGATTGTACCGTAGTTATTATTATTATTATTATTATTATTATTATTATTATTATTATTATTATTATTATTATTATTATTATTTATTATTATTGCTGATTACATTGAATGGTCTTGTGCCATTGACCTAACCCTTTAAGGGGGGGAGAGAAACCCCCTGCCCCTCCCCCCACCCCCCTGCCCCTCCCCCCACCCCCCTGCCCCTCGAAGTGTGCCAGTAAACACATTATCACACTATGTAGCAACAGGAGTGACATACATACACAATAACAAAGTCCATGGAGTTAGTTATTTACCTCGTGTGTGTGTGTGTGTGTGTGTGTGTGTGGTTGTAAAGTGTACATTATTACATACATCAGCGCACACTTAAACACATACATACATACACACATACACGTCACACATACGCTGGGAGTATTTACATATTCACCTATATAAAACACATTAAAGACCCATCAAACAACAGACGTGAAAAATAAACATAAAAAACCAACAGTAACGACAAACTAACACCGACCAAATTACAACCTCGGTATGACGCGCCACAATTAATGCTCATAAACTGCAATAAACGAGTCTTGATATTTACGCCCCAGCCGAAAAATTAAAGTTTTCTTAACACGTGAGCTATAAAAATTACAGATAAAGAGCGGCTTATACAAACACGCGGAAATGCACGATATAAAACTAAAAATGCATTTCCGCGCAGGTATGAACGCGACAGGAAGGACCACCCCTCCCCCCCTTCCTCCCCTCGGCGCATGCGCAATGGAGGAGGAGCTTCTCAGATGTAAACAAACAGAGGGATTATGACCACCTGAATATCATTATTTACTCGCGAATATAAGATAACTCGTAAGGCGGCGCCAATTAATCGCGACTAATTTGGACTTCTGCAGCGAAGGAGAAAAAAAAAAACTACGTCAAATTAACCGAATTAGGAATAATTCGGTCTAATTATCGTAATAAAGAGATCGTGGGGGAGGGAAGAAGAGGGGTGGGGGTGGGGGGTGGGTTCTTTCTGCCAAAATAATTAGCCAGACAAGTATTCTACCCAAATTATTCTTCAGCAGTTGAACACGACGCCCTTGTATACCGTGCACCGGGGGGAGGAGAGAGAGAGAGAGAGAGAGAGAGAGAAATTGCCACTCTGTCAACATTAGAATCAACAATTATGCAAAATAGGGTACGGACGTGCATGAATATTTGCATGATCTGGTGTTTGTTTTTGTGTGTGTGTGTGTGTGTGTGTGTGTGTGTGTGTGTGTGTGTGTGTGTCATCGTAATCCCTTGCTGGCTGTGTTGATAAAGACTTGGGGAATGACTGTCACGGAGTATAGAATGACAAGAGATAGAATGACGAAGAATGGAAATACAGGGAAGAAGAATGACAAGAGATAGAATAAGAGGATATGAAATGACAGGGAGTATAGAATGAATGGGACAGAAAGACGGGGAGGAGAATGATAAAACGGAGAACGACACGAGGACAGGATAGCAAGTGAAGGAAGAGTTACACACACGCACACGGATAAACATAAACACACGCTCATGAACAGGTACACACACACACACACACACACACAGGTGGTTGCAGTGGAGGAGGGGAGCTGGGGAGGGGAAGGGGGAGCTTGGTTGGGGTGAGGGAGGGATGGAGGTAGAAGGGGTGAGTATGAGGGGAGGGGGAGCAGATTGCTAAGGTCAACAGGTGGCGCAAGAAGGCAGTACAGGTGGTATTGGGGGGGTGGGGGTGGGGGAGGGGAGGGAGTGGGGAGGGAGGGTGGGAGAGGAGGGGAGGGGAGGGAAGGTGAGAAAGGTGAGGAGCTTGGTTAGTTGATTGGCTAGAATGGGGGAACCGGAAGGACAGAAGGATGGTGAAGGGGAGGGAGGAGGAAGGAAGGGGGTAAGAGGAAGAGAAGGAGGAAGCAGGGGAGGGAAGAAGGAAAGAGGAGGAAGAGAAGGAGGGAAATAGGGGGAGAAAGGGCAGAAGGGGAAGGGAGGGAGAGAGATAGAGGGAGAGAAGCTGGAAGAGGGAAAGAAGAGGAGAAGAGAGGGAGGAGAAGGGAGGAGAAAGGGGGAAAAGAGGAGGAAGAAAGGAGAAGGAACAAAAAGGGGAAGAAGGGAGAGAAGGGGGCAGAGGGGGAAGTGGAGGGAAGAGGGAGGGAAGAGGGAGAGAAAGAGGGAAGGGGGAGAGTATTTTTATTAAATTTTCGTGTTACTTAATTACCCCCAGCGAGGTGCCATTTAATACCGACTACTGTCACGAGTTGCTCCTCCCCTCACCCTGGATAAAAAAAAGAGGAGGAGGAGGAGGAGGAGGAGGAGGAGGAGGAGGATTAAAGAGAAAGAAGAAGAACAAGAAGAAGAAGAAGAAGAACAAGAACAAGAACAAGAAAAACAACAAGAAAATCCGTCTTAATCCACCATCTTTCACACGAATGTCAACAATGAATCATCCATCTCAATCCACCAATCACCGTGTTAATCCATCCTCAAAACAAAAACACCAATATATCCGTTTAAATCCATTATATCACGAACGTCAACAGAGTAAAAACTTGCTGTGAATCCGCCTTGACAAAAACGACAAGAAAGTCTAGACGTGAATCCAACACCCTAGTAGAAACGTCACTGTATTGTGAAGTAATTACAACGATATGAACAGTGAGATACATTGTTGAAAGGTCTTTAATAAATGACCAAAAAGATGAGTCTGTTCATGAGTTTGTCTGTCTGTCTGTGTCTGTCTGTCTGTGTTCTGTATTTGTTCTCTCTCTCTCTCTCCTGTCTAAATGTCTGTCTTTTTTCCTTGTTGTTTGTCTGTCTCTAATTTTTGTTTTTTCCTTTCTAGTGAAAAATATGAAGTGTGAAGGGGGGCGGGGGGTGGGGTGGGGGATTTTACCAGGTTGGGAGGAGTTCGATATATGGGAAGCGAGGATAGGGGGGGAAGTATAAGCTTACCAGGATAGAAAGAAAGGGGATTAATTACCAGGTGGGGGAAGGAAAGTTTACCTGGGAGGGGGGTGGTGGGGGAGGAGGAGAGCTAGTTTACCTGGGGAGAGGGAAGGTGAGAGGGGGAGGAGGGAAGAGGAGGAGAGAGGAGGGGAGAGGATAGGGAAGGGGAGAGGGAAGGGGAGAGGGAAGTGGAGGGGAGGGGAAGGAGGGGGTAAGGGGAGGGGAAGGAAATGAGGGGAGGGGAGAGTTAGCTTACCTGTGTCACGTAAAATAAGAGAAGGAATAAGGTGGCTTTGGTCGTCAAGGTACTAGAAGCGTGAGCTGAGGTATTCCTCTGCTAGCGTGTGGGAAGTTGACCCCTCTTGTGACACGGAGCTGACGGGCTGTCTAAATCCTGATAAAGGTGTGGAGGGAGAGAGGGAAGGAGGTGGGGTGGGGTAGGGGCGGAGGGAGGAGGGTGGTGGGGTGAAGCGAGGGAAGGAGGGTGGGTGGGGTAGGGAAGGAGGAAGGAGGGTGGGTGGGGTAGGGAAGGAGGGAGAGAGGTGGGTGGGGGTAGGAAAGGAGGGAGGGTGGGTGGGTAGGGAAGGAGGGAGGGGAGGGTGGGTGGGGTAGGGGAAGGAGGAGGGTAGGGTAGGGATTGGGGAAGGAGGGAAGGAGGTGATGGAAAGAAGTGGTAGGTGGTGGGGTGGGAGGATGGGAGGGATGGAAGGAAAGTAGGGAGGGAGAGAGGAGTTAAGGGTGTATGTTGAGAGAGAGAGAGAGAGAGAGAGAGAGAGAGAGAGAGAGAGAGACCACACCTGTCCATACATACACTCTCCTGATAACAATCAACCTGTCTCCATTTTCTCTCCCTCCCCTTTCTCTCCCCTCCTTCCCTCACGCCCGGCAGCTACCTGTGGCAGGCACACCTTGGCCGAGAGAGTCTCCCACGGTAATTACCTGGGCAGTATTGCTACACTCCCAGGTAGATCAATAGACCGCCGCCACCAGCCAGCACACACCTCCATCTGTTTACTGCCAGGGAGGGAGAACAGGGAGGACAGGGAGGACAGGGAGGACAGGGAGGACAGGGATAAAAAGGAGAAAGAACAGAGACGGCGGGGAGAATAAGGACGGGAGGGATAACAATATGAACAGGGAGAACAGGGAGGGAGAACAAGGAGAGCTGGGGGAAGGGGGGGGAGAGGGAGAACAGGGAGAGTGAACAGGGAGGGAGAACAAGGAGAGCTGGGGGAAAGAGGGAGAGAGGGAGAACAGGGAGGGCAGGGAGAAAAAGAAGAGCTGAGAGAAGGAAGGAAGGAGGGAGGCAGGGG
This sequence comes from Homarus americanus, assembly GCF_018991925.1. NCBI lineage: Eukaryota > Metazoa > Arthropoda > Malacostraca > Decapoda > Nephropidae > Homarus > Homarus americanus. The sequence goes on along the minus strand of NW_024729937.1, from coordinate 178,784 downwards.
AAGAGAGAAAAGGGAGGGTGAACAAGGAGAGCTGAGAGAGAATGAGAGAGGGAAGGAGGAAAGAAATAAGGGAGGAGAGAAGAGGAAGGGGAGAGAAGAGGAAGGGGAGAGAACAGGAGGAGGAGAGAATAAAGGGAGAGAATAATGGAGGAGGGGGGAGGAGATGGAAGGGGTAAAGGGAGGGACTCTTAGTACTCAAGGGGTCAAGCCACAGTACTCAAGATAACACCACAGTACTCAAGATAACACCACAGTACTCAAGATAACACCACAGTACTCAATGGGGTTAAGTCATCAGCGTTTATAAGTATAATCAAACACCTGTAGGTAATCATCCCGGCCACTCACCTGTAATTATACCGGCTGTCCGGATGATAAAAGGTGACTTCTATCAATTTAATCAACCGCAAAATTGACACAACGGATTGACTTAACTGAAATTCTTCCCCTGTAACAAGTATGACCAATCGTCACTCATGTCTGTATGTATGTATGGATGTATGCATGTATATATGTATGTATGTATGTATGTATGTATGTATGTATGTACGTATGTATGTATGTATCGACCCATCACTTTTACTTATTAAGCTACTAATTCTTTATCTATCTATCTATCTATCTATCTATCTATCTATCTATCTATCTATCTACACCAAAATATAAAATCACACACACCAAATTAACCACAAACTTGAGTAACAATGGCGACGTGAACTGGCCATTTGACAGGTCCGTGTTGAAAGGGTTGTTAAAGGGTTAATTATGCAGGGACCAGGTGGTGAGTCAGGTACCACAGGTGAGTTCAAACTACCCATATGGCACTGCAGGATGGGGGGAGAGGGGAGGGTGTTTAGTTAGAAATGCTAGAGTACTTTGGGAGATAGATAGATAGATAGATAGATAGATAGATAGATAGATAGATAGATAGATAGATAGATAGATAGATAGATAGATAGGTAAAGGTACTTCTATAACCAAAAAAAAACAAAGAACGAGAAGCAAAAAAAAAAAAAAATAGTGGTGAATGTCTCAGAGATGGAAGAGAAACAAGAAACAAATAAATTACATAAATGAACGTATTAGCGTTTCCACTTCCTTAATCGCGTCTCAAGTGAAAAGGTAAATAAATACTTAATTACAGGTAGACCAGGTAATTACCCACGAAAACACGATGAAAAAATAAAAAATTATAATAAAAATGTCACTTTGTACTCTGACGTATATAGTGTGCAGGGACTCGTACATACACTTGAGTCCATATTTAGACTTGGGTCGAGTTTTATTCATTTGGTTCTAGTAAAGTCAATGTTTTCGTAAATACACTAAAAATAAGAGTTAGTGTATTATTTTTTTAAGTAATCACGAACGGCAATATTGATGTAGAATCCATATTTGATATTTGTCGTTCTTAGAGACGAATCCGGTAACGTAAGAAATCTATAGGAGGAAAAAAACGAAACGAAAGTTAAAGCCACGGTCGTAAAAAATGGACCAATCTCGCGGGTAAATACATAAACTGTGTCCGTTATTGTATGGCAGGTGGGGGGACATGACGCGCGACTACTCCCTCCTTCCGTCTTCATTGTCCTGCCTCTCTATTTTCCCTATTCCTTCTTCCTTCGTTGTGTTTCTCTTTCTTCTAGCCATAACTTTCCACAATTATCCTTCTATCTCTGCATCTCTCCATAACTTTCCCGACTACGATGAAAATATCACAATCTAACGGGAAAATACACAAACTGTATCTGTCAATGCCAGAAAAAAATTCGATCGAGGCTCCGTCACTCTTCCTCTCTTACCCTTTCCTTCTCTTTTCTCTCGCCGCTTCCACCCCTTTGTCCCTCCCTGCCAAACAACCCCTACCTTCGCTCTCTCCCTTGGCGGACGAGGCGTAATTCTACGGTGTAGGAGGGCGTGGAGATGATGAACAACTGCCATCAATATTGCAGCGGCGGCGGCGGCGGCACTCACCATGCACAAGGCCTCCCTTCCTCTCTCCCTTTCTCTCTCTCTCCCTGGCTGAGGCTCTCATTCTCTCACTCTCTCACATTATCTACTGTCAATCAGTCAGTCTAATTAATTATCCACTTAACCTGTCTAATTCATTCATTCTCTCACTTATTCACGCCCCTTCTTATTCATTCATTCATTCTTCCATTTATTCACTCCCACTCTTATTCATTCTCTCACTCCCTCATTCTTACGCTTATATGTAAACCAAAACACAATCTGACCATTAATAACTCCCCATCACACACACACACACAGCTAACTCCCCCTCGCTCCAAAACACACACACACACACACACATACACGTCAAACTCCCACAAAAACACAGCTAAAACGGAGCTTACCTGTCGGCAGCAGCAGCACCTCCCAGAATTATAGCTGAGACACACGAAGAGAGACGACAGACACACACAAAGGAAAACACTGAGGTCACACGATCTTCCACCACTGAATACACAACATTGCCGTCGACTTCGTGAGACATTATCTAGTGACCGTTCGTGTTTATTTTGTTTTTTTTTGGTCTTTTTCCTTCCAGAATTTTTATGGGTGGGTTCCTGGGTCTATTAGTGTGACAATTAGGACACTAGGACACTCGTTATTGGGTTCCTGGGTCAATTAGTGTGAAAATTAGGACATTAGGACATCATCTTGACATATGAACTAATGCGTAAAGGGACACTGAATATACGACATTACCGTGGACATTGTGAGACATTAATTAATATCCATTTTTACCTTTCTACCTGGCTATTATAGACATACATGTAGGACACTAGTACACTGGAACTCCATCTGGACACAATTTACTAACCTCCTCCCCCTCCTCCGCCCCTCCTCACCCCCTCCTCACCCCTTCCCACCTCCTCACCACCCCTCCTCACCCCTTCCCACCTCCTCACCAGCCCCCTGCCCCACCCTCCTTCACCCTCCTCACCACCCTATCCTCACCACCCCCTCACCCCTTTGCCCTCTCACCACCCCTTCTCCTGGTCAGCTGGTCATCACCCCTCCTACCCTCCTCACCCCCGTTCTCCTGGTCATCACCCCAAGGCCGTCTGATACACGACATCGCCGTTAACTGTGTAAAAGATATGACCGTCTAACCGTTCCTGTTATTTGCCAAGGTATCATATGTGTCTTCCTTTACCGCAGATTACTGGACACATGGACACATAATTTAGTAAGATAATAGACAACACTGATAGGGACATTGGGACATTATCTGAACTGCAACTCTTTGACAATGAATTCTATTTTGGTGTCGATTTTGTGAGACTTTACCGTTCTGGGTGATGTTTTTATTAAATTCTCTTTGGCTTTGGACATACTAGTAGGACATTGAGACACTTTCTGAATGTAATTATTAGGATATGATTAAGTCACAAAAAACAACTGATACCTGCAGGATAGTTGGACATTTTAAGGACATAACCGTGGGACAGTAACGCCTTTGACCATTTCCAAGATACAGTCAGTTGGACATAGACATCTGGACTCCACCAAGACCACCATTTAGGACATTAGGTCACGTGGACACAACAAGGACACGCTAGGTAAGGGTTGACCACATTTGTCACCATTGTATTGTAAAGGTTTATTTATTTAAGGTAAGTAATTTATCGTATTCCGGGAGCCTTTGGTATGCTGTTCCCTAATGTGTACGGTATTTTGTTGTTGTTGTTGTTGTTGTTGTTGTTGTTGTTGTTGTTGGTGGTGGTGGTGGTGGTGGTGGTGGTGGTGGTGTGTGTTGTTGTTGTTGTTGGTGGTGGTGGTGGTGGTGGTGAGTGTGGTGGTGGTGGTGGTGGTGGTGGTGTTGTTGTTGTTATTGTTGTTGTTGTTGTTGGTGGTGGTGGTGGTGTTCATCATCATCATCATCATCATCATCATCATCATCATCATCATCATCATCATCAAACACCATACACACACATAAAAACCCTCGACAATTTTCTCTTCCAATACTCTTCATATTTCCTTAACTCACTTTGTATAAATCTTAGACCCATTCCTCCCTTGATCGTGTGACACTTATACCTGTACCTTGTCAGCGTGTGTCAAGTGACGTATTACCCTAGGTGAACTGTAGTTTATTTATAGTCAAAGTCAGGGAAGAAATTGATTAAAGTGTAAAGGTATCAGTCATTCATAGAGAGAGAGAGAGAGAGAGAGAGAGACAAAGGTGTTGAACTGTACTCACAATATACTAATATACTCTAACATATTACTGAACGAATATACCTAACCTAACCTAACCTAACCTAACCTAACCTAACCTAACCTAACTAACCTAAATCGAGGTAAAATATTAATACAATAAAACAAATAATAAAATGGTATTAAAATGCAAAATAAAACACAAAAAAATATAATGGCGCTATTTTAGGAAGACTTTGATATATATTTATATGAATAAAAGATTTTGCTATGTTAGGTAGTGAGGTTGAGAGAGAGAGTAGTGTTTTCTTAAGCGTTTTATACTGAGAGATTTTTTTGTAGGTTAAATTTAAGGGTAGCGGGAGATGTGATAGTGAGGGTAGTGGGGGTGATAGTGATGGTAGTGGGAGATGTGATAGTGATGGTAGTGGTGGGTGATAGTGATGGTAGTGGGGGTGATAGTGATGGTAGTGGGGGTGATAGTGATGGTAGTGGGGGTGATAGTGATGGTAGTGGGGGTGATAGTGATGGTAGTGGGGTGATAGTGATGGTAGTGGGGTGATAGTGATGGTAGTGGTGGGTGATAGTGATGGTGAGGTGGGTGATAGTGATGGTAGTGGGGGTGATAGTGATGGTAGTGGGGGTGATAGTGATGGAGTGGGGTGATAGTGATGGTAGTGGGGTGTGATAGTGATGGTGGTGGGGGTGATAGTGATGGTAGTGGGGTGATAGTGATGGTAGGGGGTGATAGTGATGGTAGTGGGGTGATAGGTGATGGGTAGTGGGGTGATAGTGATGGTAGTGGGGTGATAGTGATGGTAGTGGGGGGTGATAGTGATGGTAGGGGGTGATAGTGATGGTAGTGGGGGTGATAGTGATGGTAGTGGGGGTGATAGTGATGGTAGTGGGGGTGATAGTGATGGTAATGGGAGATAGTGATGGTAGTGGGGGTGATGGTGATGGTAATGGTGGTGATAGTGATGGTAGTGGGGTGATAGTGATGGTAGGGGGGTGATAGTGATGGTAGTGGGGGGTGATAGTGATGGTAGTGGGGGTGATAGTGATGGTAGTGGGGGTGATAGTGATGGTAGGGGTGATAGTGATGGTAGTGGGGGTGATAGTGTGATGGTAGTGGGGTGATAGTGATGGTAGTGGGGGGTGATAGTGATGGTAGTGGGGGGTGATAGTGATGGTAGTGGGGTGATGGATGGTAGTGGGGGGTGATAGTGATGGTAGTGGGGGGTGATGGTGATGGTAGTGGGTGGTGATAGGTGATGGAGTTTGAATGATGGTGATGGTAGTGGGGTGATGGTGATGGTAGTTGTGGTGATAGTGATGGTAGTGGGTGATAGTGATGGTAGTGGGTGATAGTGATGGTAGTGGGGGTGATGGTGATGGTGGTGATAGTGATGGTAGTGGGGGTGATAGTGATGGTAATGAAGGGAAAATTAGAGTGATATTATGATGATGAATATAATAATACTAAAAATAATAAGAGAGAGAGGAGAGGGAGACTGGGGAGTGTCAACAAACATTAGGATGAAGAACTCACTTAAGATGATTACTCCATCCATCGGCCGTACACACACACACACGCACACATAATACACGCACATACGCACACGCACATGGCCACGCCCATACGCAAACACACACACACACACACCACATGCAAACATACATTCACACGACCACACACACAGAATCACAAAGCATACACACACACACACACACACACACACACACACACACACACACACACATACCTCTTCCCACCTATGTCCAACACACACACGCCATACCCACACACACTCCTTCTGTGAGTGAGCACGACCATAAGAGAGGCAGGGAGGGGGGTGTGGAGGGGTGGAGGGAGGGACAATAAGTGTGGAGAGCAAGACCCTCCCAACCTCCTTCTCTCACCTGGGCTAAGGTTGGGTTGGGAGGTTAGGGTTGGGTTAGGTTGGTAGGTTGGGGTTAGGTTAGGTTAGGATAGGTTAGGTTAGGTTGGGTAGGATATGGAATTCTCTGGCAGTATATCCCTCAAACCAGATGTGAACAAAACTAAGTGTCAAGTGTTTGTGGCCACAGACATATGTCCACACACTCCTGGCAGTATGACCCTCAAATAGAAGTGGCCAAAACTGTGAAATGTGTGTGGCCAAATATATATTAGCACACACTCCAACACTATACGTCTTATAACTGATACAATATAGAACTTTTTAAGGACAGGTCCAAACATATACTGTGTGTGTGTGTGTGTGTGTGTGTGTGTACAATAGCCCCATCACTTTATCTCTGATGGCAAGATAGCTGATATATTAAGACTGTATCCCTCCACACACACACACACACACACACACACACACACACACACACACACACACACACACACACACACACACACACACACACACACAGTACCTAAGTCAACTCCATGTACTGAACTCTGTAACTCTTAATACAACAATAACTTGACCACTGGTGACTGTTAAAACATCCTATGTGACCTCTACTCTGTAATCCTTTTGGGGGCTACAGGTTATAGGATAGGTATGGGGTGCACGATAAACTAGCTGGTGTCATTGGAATAAATCAAAATAAATAAAATGAATAAATAAAACAAATAAATAAATTCTTTCTCCTCTCGCCTCCTCCTCCAACCATCATACCTCCTCCATCTCCCCCTCCGTCACCTCCTCCTCTGCCACTCCTCCATCTTGAGTACCACCCCCCTCCTTCCCTCACTCGAGTCGTAGCTTGACACCCTCTCTCCTCACTCTTAGATACCTCACCCCCCCTGTTCCTCCCTACCCTCCTTCCCCTTACTCCTTCAAGCATCATCTTAGCTCGTCTTTGAGTAGTCCTCCTCTACACAAAGTAGCACCTGAGGTCGTCCTTGTCCCATCTCTCGCCCTCTACCTCTGAGTACTTCATCTCTCCTCCTCCTCCTCCCTCTTCTTCTATCTCTCCTTCTCTATTCCCCCTCCTCTATCTTTTTTCCCTTCCTCCACTCCCCATTCCTTCTACCTTCTCCTCCTTTCCCTCACCCTCCCTTCCCTTCCCCATCAATCCTAACCTCCTCCTGCTTCTCCTTCTTTACTCCTCTCTCCGTCTATAACCTTTCCCTCCCCCCTCCCTCATCTACCCCTCCCTACCCATACCTTCAAGTTGCCATGGTGACAGTCTCCTCAGTGTTGACAATTGTCTCTCTCAACATAATACCTTAGAAATATCCCGTTGGCAACACTGATCTGAAACTAAACTCTCGAAGATATCCACACACACACACACACACACACACACACACACACACACACACACACACACACACACACACACACACACACACACACACACCATTAGTTATCAGTCGGGCATAAAATTAATCCATATTATCGATATTTAGTTAATCTCGTGACATATAATTTGTCTAAGGATAGTGGAAATAGTGTGTTTGTGTGTGTGTGTGTGTGTGTGTGTATATTATATACGTGTAAGTTTTGTCAGTGTATGTATATGTGTGTGTGTGTGTGATAATGTGTGTGTGTATGTGTGTGTGTGTGTGTGTATGTGTGTGTGTATGTGTGTGTGTGCGTGTGTGTGTATGCCTTCCATAAGTGTGTGTACATCCGTTAGGTGTTTGACTGTATACATTCTATTGTGGTCAACCATATGTGTGAGTACCTTTGTTTGCGTTCGCATTTGCGTGTACGTGTTTACCTATGCGTGTGCGTGTTTACCTATGCGTGTGCGTATAACTGTGTGCGTGTCCAGCAGTAGTTTGTGTGTGTGTAATTGTGCGGCGTGGGCCAATTTTGTTGTTGTTTCAGAATTATTTCAACACAACACTACAGCCGGGTATAAACCTTTGTCTCACACACTGTACAGAGATAGAGAGAGAACACTATCATATTCTCTTCCTCCTGTTTATTCTCTTCCTTCCTCCTCCTCCTCCTTCTCTTCCTCTCCAATCTTCTTTATTCTCTTCCTCCCTCTCGTCTTCTTCTTCCTCCTCCTCCTTTTCTTCCTCCCCCACTCATATATCCTTACATCTCTCCCCTCTCACCCCATTCTTCTCCTTCTCACCCTCCCCTCTCCTTCTCTCCCTCAACTCTCTCTTTTTCCTCTTCTACGGCATCTCTCACCCTAAGGTCCTCGGTCACTCAACAGGAGAGCTGGTCTCGGTCACTCAGCAGGGCTACAGGTCCTCGGTCACTCAACAGGGGCTACAGGTCTCGGTCACTCAACAGGGCTGGTCCTCGCTCCAACAGGGAGCTACAGGTCTCGGTCACTCAACAGGAGCGGTCCTCGGTCCTCAGCAGGCTACAGTCTCGTCTCCAGGAGCTAGGTCTTCGGTCACTCAGCAGGAGGCACCATGCAGAGAACAGCCAACAAGAGGAGGTAGTTTAGTTCTTAATATGTGTGTGTTTGGTCATGAGGAGGGAGGAGGAGGGGGGGGGGGGGGGGGGGGGGGGGGAGGGAGGAGGGAGGGAGGGAGGGAGGGTAGCATTACTGTACTACCACCACTACCACCATCACCATCCTCACCACCACCACCATCCCTTACCTACTATCACCACTACCATCCCTTACCACCACCACCACCACCACCATCCCCTACCACCACCACCATCCCTACCACCACCACCATCATCATCACGTCAGGCCAGAGTGCCAGGAGGAGGTATTGGTAGTGCCAGTATATATTACACTGCTGGCACTGATGATAGTGGGGAGAAGGGTGGCACTGGGGAGGAGGGGTGGGAGAGGAGGAGGGAAGGGTAGGATAGGAGGAGGAGGAGGAGGAGTGAGAGAGGGAGGGAAAGAAGGAGAAAGGAGATAAAGAGAAGGAGGAAGAGGAGAAAAGGAAGAGGAAGAGGAGGAGGAAGAAGAGGAGGGAGGAGGAGGAGGAGGAGGAGAAAGAGTTGGGGGTGGCACTAGGAGGGAGTGGCACTGGGGGGGCAGGATGGAGCAACAGGTAGGGGAAGGAGGGAGGAGGGAAGGGGTAATAGCGGTACCTGCTCGTTGACTGGCTTGGCCCTAGTTACCGTCCAAACATGCTACTACCCCCTCCCTACCACTACCCCCTCCCTACCACTTCACTACCCCCCTCCCACCACTACCCCCTCCCTACCACTACCCCCTCCCTACCACTATCCCCTCCCTGCCACTTCCCTCCCTCCTTACCCCTCCCTACCTACCCCCTCCCTGCCACTACCCCCCCTCCCACACTACCCCCTCCCTGCCACTACCCCCCTCCCTGCCACTACCCCCTCCCTACCACTACCCCCCTCCCCTACCACTACCCCCTCCCTGCCTACCCCCCTCCCTACCCCCTCCCTGCCCCCTCCCTCCCCACCCCCTCCCCACCACCACCCCTCCCTACCACCACCCTCCCTACCACTACCCCCCCTCCCTACCACTACCCCCCCTCCCTACCCTTCCCCTCCCTCCGCCACCCCCCCTCCTGCCTCACCCCCTCCCACCACTACCCCCTCCCGCCCTACCCCCTCCCTGCCACTACCCCCCTCCCTACCACTAACCCCATCCCTCACTACCCCCTCCCTACCACTACCCCTCCCTGCCACTACCCCTCCCTGCCACTACCCCCCTCCCTACCACTACCCCCCTCCCCTACCCTACCCCCTCCTCCCTACCCCCTCCCTCACTTACCACCCCCATCCCTCCCTACCACCTCCCTCACCCCCCTCCCTGCCACTCCCCCTCCTGCCTACCCCCCCCTCCCTCCCTACCCCTCCCCACTACCCCTCCCTGCCACTACCCCTCCCCCCCTTACCCTACCCCTCCCCTACCACTACCCCCTTCCCTGCCACTAACCCTACCTGCTTCTAGTGGCAGAGCTCAGGCTTAACATTCCGCCTCCTGGTATCCAGTTGAGGAGAGAGAGAGACATACACACCTACCTGACGTCCCTAATTTCATTTCTCCAGTAAAGCGGCTTAAACCTCCGCCCACCCCCCCCTAATCTTAGCTGACACGAGGCTGGCGTCAAGATCAGCTAATCCTTTGGTAGGGTGATTAGCAGGTGGTGATTATGGAAGGATGTAGTTAAGAGTGTCTAATCGCGTTATTAGTGTCTATTCATGTGTACATCAGTGGTTAATCATGTGTACACCAGTGGCTAATCATGTGTACACCAGTGGCTAATCATGTAATCATGTCAACATCGCGTGTTATTCAAAAATTATATCACATATAATTACGACCCAATCACATGTAAGTCAATGCCTAATCATACATCAAAATTAATATTCAATTATATGTAAATTAGCCACCAATCATATGTAAATTAGCCACCAATCATATGTAAATTAGCTAATCATATGTAAATTAGCCCCAATCATATAATTAGCCCCCAATCATGTGTACGTCATCTTTCTACTCAGAGCTGGAAGAATGCCACCTAGTATACTAAGATGTGTGTGTGAGGTGTGTGTGTGTGTGTGTGTGTGTGTGTGTGTGTGTGTGTGTGTGTGTGTGTCATGCAGCAGGTAAATCCCTTAGTGGGGTGGTATAGCCCCCCCCGTGTTGTACTACCTGGTCCAGCTCTCACACAGTCCCCGACCTACTTGTTCCTTTATGAGTGTTCCGGAGGCCCATTGTTGTCTAACCTTCTTCCTGCCTTATTTTTTCCTTCTTTCCTTCCTTCCTCCCTCCGTTCTGTCTTCCTTCCGTTCCTCCTTTCTGCCTTCCTTCCTTTATTCATTCATTCCTTTCTTTCTTTCTTCTGCCTTCCTTCCTTCTTTTCTTTCCTTCCTTCCTTCCTTCCTTCTATCTTTTCTCTCCTCTTATTTTCCTTCTTCACTCTCATTATTCTCCTCCACTCCTCTACCTCTCTTTTCTTCCTTGTTCTTCCTCTTTCCTTTTATTTATATTATTCTCTCTCTCTCTCTCTTCCTCTCTCTCTCTCTCTCGTTGTGTTATGCCTCACCTGTTGTATAAATCCTAGAATGACTTTAATTAACCTGACCTTACCTGAACTACCTTTGGTCTATAAGATAAGTGTGACCTTATTTATCTTTATATCTTAGCCTGACCTGACCTGATCTGACCTTACCTTAGATAACCTTTCTTGTAATTGGTTGGGTCAAGGTTAGGTTAGGTTAGGTTAGGTTAGGTTAGGTTGGTTGCCAAAGCATTCTTGACCTTAGTTTGCTATAACAATCATTTCTTCCCCACCTGTTGACCCACCTTCCTCCTACCTGTTAACCCACCTTCCTCATCGCCCACCTTCCTCCTACTCACCTGACTCATTATCCTACTTGACCCACCTGACTCATTACTCACCTGCCTCCTTCCCGACACCACTCACCCAGCCAATCACGTTACCTGGCCGGCAAATTGGGCAGGTAATGACCCAGGAGCCAAAATTGGTGTAAGAGGAGAGAGAGAGAGAGAGAGAGAGAGAATTATGCGTATGGATGAATATATATATACACGATTATACACAACCTATACACCATATATAAAGACATACAGTAAATATACGTTATATATAGGTGTATACGGGTATATCACATATAAGTGTATGAGTGTATGTCATAGGTCAGGGTGTATGTCTGTATGTATGTCTGTATGTACGTATGCATGTATGTTGTATGTATGTATGTATGTATGTATGACAGCCATACACATGACATCCACCACCACCACACCACAACCATACACACACACACACTGACCCACCACAACAAACCACCACACCCACCACAACAACCACCACCACACCCACCACAACAACCACACCACCACACCCACCACAACAACCACCACCACCAGACCCATCACAACAACCACCACACCACACCCATACAACAACCACCACCACCACACCACACAACACCACCACACACCCACTACAACAACCACACCACCATACCCCCACAACAACCACCACCACCACACCCACCACAACAACCACCACCACACCCACCACAACAACCACCACCACCACCCCACCACAACAACCACACCACCACACCCACCACAACAACCACCACCACACCCATTACAACAACCACCACCACCACACCACAACAACACCACCACCAGAGCCACCACAACAACCACCACCACCACACCCACCACAACAACCACCCCACACAACAACCATTTAAGACTACCTTTTTGCTAAACACATACACAGCACACACACACACACACACACACACGCACACACACACACACACACACACACACACACACACACACACACACACACACACACACACACACACACACACACACACACACACACACAACAGCCCACACTGAGGGAAAATTCGGTTCTGATACCATAAAGAATAAGGGCGTTGTCTATACTGGGATAATCGTCAAGGGCAAAGATCACCACCATTATGACCCTGACCGTCCTATGATACAACTGAGAGAGAGAGAGAGAGCAAGTACACGCCTTTAGGAACATCTGTCTATTAATTATTTACATCTGTGTGACTCTCTCTCTCTCTCTCTCTCTCTACCGCCTCCTCAGACATCTTAAAAACCTCATCGTTCGATATATTGTTGAAATAAAAGTTACCAGGTTAAATAAGGATAAAGTGTGTGGTAGTCTAGGACTGTGTGTGTGTGTGTGTGTGTGTGTGTGTGTGTGTGTGTGTGTGTGTGTGTGTGTGTGTGTGTGTGTTCTGACGTTAGATTATATCAAATATTATTCACTCATAGTTTTCATCTCTCACACATCATCCCAAAAGGCTCTAACTATCACCCGTACTAAACACCATCAAAAACACTTAATATATATAAACGATCGTCATATAGCGAGATGTGGGTTGCCTACTCACCCCTCAACAAGGAGAAACAGGCTTTAGACCCTATATGGTAAGTTGGGATGGGCGTTGGTTCGTTCGGCGAAGTTTGAAAACACGCATTGTAGCGACTGTCTTGTGGAGGGATGGATGGAGGCGAAGGTTAAATGCGACCAAATAAGTATTTTTATTGATGGTGGTAGGTAGCTGTGATTGTTGGTGATTGTGGTGGTGAGGGGGTTGATGGTTTGGTTGTGTGGTGTAGGTAGTAGTGGTTGTGGTTGTAAGAAAATGATTATGTGTGTTTGTGTGTTTATGGTAGTAATTGTGATTTGTAGAGTTTGTAATGATTTGTTGTGTAGAAATTTGGTTGTGGTAGTAATGATTTGTGTAGTACGATTTGTGGTAGTAATGATGGTTGTGGTAGTAATGGTGGTTGTGATAGTAATGGTGGTAGTAATGGTGGTTATGGTAGTAATGGTAGTTGCAGGTGGTTGTGGTAGTGAAGGAAGGGTGTATTCAGCCATACATGGTCTTGTCTCCATATTATTTACCTAGTGTCTCCTAGTATCTCCTCCTTCTCCTGTGTGTGTCCTCCTACCTCTTTTTTTTTTCTCCCTTCCCTCCCTCCCTTCCATCTCCTCCCTTTCTTTCCTACCCTCCTGCCAAGTCAACTCTCCCTCCTCTTCTTCCCCACCTCCCGTCAACCCACTCCTCTATCCCTCCCTCACACCCTCCTTCACCCTCCCTCTCACCCCCTCCCTCTCACCCTCCTCTCACCCCCTCTCTCCTCAACCTCCTCTCACTCCCCCTCCCTTCTACTCCCCTCCCCCTCCCCACCTCTCCCTCTCACCCCCTCCCTCTCACCCCCTCCCTCTCACCCTCCTTCACCCTCCCTCACACCTCCCCCTCCCTCTCACCCTCCTCTCACCCCCTCCTTCTCACCCCCCTCCCTCCGCTATTAACAATTAAATAAACACATCACGTGACTAACTACAACACATTTGGAGCAAAACAAAGAAAGGGTTGAGAGCCTCCCTTCCTTCCCTCCCCCCCCTCCTTTCCTCCCCACCCCTCCTTCCCTCCCCCCCACCCTCTCTCCCCCCCATAATTCCTTCCTCCCCTCCCTCCTTCCTCCCCCTCCCTTCCCACCCTCCTCACCTCCTTAACTCCCCTCCCTCTCTCTCTCAGTTATTCCTCCCTTTCATCCCTCCTCCTCTTTTCCATTCCTCATCTACCATTCCTTCACTCTCCCCCATTCCCCATCCTCCTCTCCCTAATCCTCCCCTCCTAATCCCCCTCCTCCCATTCCCTCCCTTCCCATCCCATTCTCTCTCCACCTCCCCACCTCTCCACTTCTCCCCCTCCTCTCCACCTCCTCCCACTCCCTTTCACTAGTTTCCTACCTCCAATTACCAGGCAGGTGAGTTTGACCAGGCTATTAACTGTCATGCAGAGTGTCAGGCATACTCACCCCTCCCGCCTTACCTGAGAGAGGAGGGGGAGAGGGAGGGAGGGGAAGGAGGGGGGGAGGGGGGAAGAGGAGGAAGAGGAGGGAGAAGAGGAGGTGTTGTCATCATATGCCTGAAGGAATGACGTATATACAAGTTTAGGAGGGAGGAGGAGGAGGGGAGGAGGAGGAGGAGGGAGGAGGAGGAGGAGGAGGAGGGAGGAGGAGGAGGAGGAGGAGGAGGTGGAGGAGGAGGAGGAGGAGGAGGAGGAGGAGGAGGAATATAAATGGGAGAAGGAAAGGGTAAGAGGTCAAGCTAGGGGAGGCTGCTAGCCGGCTAGGAGGCCAAGCTAGGAGGCCAAGTTATGAGGCTCAAGCTAGGAGGCTGGTTAGGAGGTCAGCTAGAGGCTGGGCTAGGAGGCCAAGCTAGGAGGCTAAGCTACGAGGCCAAACTAGGAGGTCAAGCTATGAGGCCAAGCTAGGAGGGTTTATATAGGAATTAATGTATATAAGATCATTTATATATAGGTTGAAGCTATAGGTCACAGAGCGATTTATAGTGGGCGACGGCTGGGTAACGCCTACAACCAGGATGACCCCACACACACACACACACACACACACACACACACACACACACACACACACACGCACGGTACAGAGAACGTACTCTAAGTTGCTACACGTGTTCAGAGACCTGTACTGAAAATTGGTCACAGATTTAATCACCACATCTGCCCACCTGTATTTTACACCTGATTTCCTGTGAGTGGGTCAACTAGTTCACGTGTAGGTGTGTGAGGTGGGATGTATGTAGGTGTGGGTGTGCCTCACTTACGTACATAGCAAGTGTGTAGGTGTGGGTGTGTTTGAATATACATGTACACAGTTCATGTACAGGTGTGTGTGTGTGTGTGTGTGTGTGTGTGTGTGTGTGTGTGTGTGTGTGTGTGTGTGTGTGTGTGTGTGTGTGTGTGTGTGTGTGTGTGTGTGTGGGGGAGGAGGTGTGAGTGTGAGTGTGTGTGTGAGTGGTGAGTGTGTGTGTGTGTGTGTGTGTGTGTGTGTGTGTGTGTGTGTGTGTGTGTGTGTGTGTGTGTGTGTGTGTGTGTGTGTGTATGTGTATGTAACGGAGAGCCGAACATATAGATATCTCTTTAAAAAACGCATAAAATCCGGATACTGTCAATAACACATTAAAAAACGGGTCCAGATGACGTCACGCGAGGCTTCAGTAGTTCGCGGATTTTTCCTTAGTAAAAAACCAAACACATCACTAAGGCGTCATGATAACCGGATATCGTCAACAAAAAGCCACCTATTGTCCGGATATCTTCAACAAAGACGGCAGTTAGCCGCTTGAGTGACGATAACAGTGTATTGACAGACACACTGACATAGATGACGTCACGGCTGTTTGTGTTATGACGTCACGGGTGTTATCTGACGTCTGGTTGGTTAAGGAGGAGAGAGAGAGAGAGAGAGAGAGAGAGAGAGGAGAGGATAAAGGTCAATTACTCACATTACCTGAGATACCTACCTGTTGTTGGGGAGAAGCAGGTGAGACAAAAAGTAATTAAACCATAGAAGAAAATTAAATATAAGAGAGGGGATGAAATGATGATGTGAATATGATGATGATAAGTAGATTAGGCATAGAATAGGTGACAAGAACAGGTATGTATGACAGGAGGAGGAGGAAGAGAAGAAGAAGAAGAAGAAGAAGAAGAAGAAGAAGAAGAAGAAGAAGAAGAAGAAGAAGAAGAAGAAGAAGAAGAAGAAGAAGAAGAAGAAGAGGTAGGGAAACACATAGACCAATTAACCTCCAAAATTAACAGAGACAAAGGGAAAAAACTATGAATGTCCGGGGAAAAGGGGGGAAAATAAGTGCACAAAAATTTCCCCACACACAAACACACACACACACACACACACACACATACACACACAACACATATATATATATATATATATATATATATATATATATATATATATATATATATATATATATATATATATATATATATATATATACACTTACACATACATCACATATACATACACACCATTGTAGACACACACAAAGTAAATAAACAGACTTATACATACACACATACGAACATACATAAGCACACACACAAACGTACATAAACACACACACAAACGTACATAAACACACACACAACGTACATAAACACACACACAAACGTACATAAATACACACACAAACGTACATAAACATAAACACACACACACACAATACACCTCCTCAACAAAGCCCTACTCCCTCCTCTTCCTTCACCAACACCCAACAGAGCCTTTACAGCCTTATCCATTACTTTATTAAAAATCTATAATAATTATATTTTTTCCTCTTCTTTAGTATTTATTTATTCATGTTTTGTTGTTTTACTGTTTTGTGTGTGTGTGTGTGTGTGTGTGTGTGTGTGTGTGTGTGTACCAGGTCATACCACATATTTCAGAGATCCGTAAATTACCACATTGTTACTAACCTGCACTGTATTCTCCTCTAATCACCTCCTCCTCAGGTAATATGACACAACAGGTAACATACTCACCTTAACACCTCAACTATTATTAGAAACACACACACACACACACCTTAATCACTATGCTAATAATAGATTCCTAGTTCAATAGCACCCCATCTCACCCTCTCCCATCACTCCCTCCTCCCACCTCACTCTCTCCCTCACCTCACCTCCTCAAGAAACATCAAATCCGTTAAAGAACTGATAAGGTAATGCTTCTTATCTATATTTATATTTTTTATTATTATCATTCGAACAGAAGGGAGGGAGGAGGAGGAGGAGGGAGGGAGGAGGAGGAGGGAGGAGGATATGCAGCGTGACGTCATTGGTTGAGGCATTAAGAGTTGAGATAAGACGATAGGTGACGTCACTCCTAGATGTCTGGGTGACGTCACAGGTACTACTGACGCCAATACGCCCACAATGCGTCAACCTCCAATAAGGCGTCGGTGAGATTTACCTGATTGACGCACAGGTTAATGAGGACATATGAGTGACTTACTAACAACAACAACAAGCAAAATAACAACAGAACAATAAAATTAACAAGAGCCTCAATAACAACAATAATAAGTTATTACTATTAATAACAATAAAAAACAGCAACAGTAAAACACATCAACAAAAATAACAAGAGTAATAACAACATAAACAAGAGTAATAACAATAACAAGAGTAATAACAATAACAAGAGTAATAACAACAATAACAAAATAATAACAAGATAAGAATTAATAATAACAAGGAATTATAACAATAACAGGAGTTATTACAATAACAAGAGTAATAACAAGGTTGCAACTAACAGAGAGTAATAGCAACAATAACAAGAGTAATAACAATAACAAGGTAACAGCAATAACAAAGATAACAACAGTAACAAGAATTGATAAGAGTAACAGGTTATAACAAGAGATTAATAGAATAACAAGAGTAATAACAATAACAGGAGTAATAGCAATCAAGGGTGCAATTACAAGGTAATAGCAATAACAAGAGTAAACAACTAACTAGAGGTAATAAGCAATAACAAGAGTAATAACAACTAACAAGGTAATAACAATAACAAGATGACAACAATAACAAGAGTAATAACAATAACAAGAGTAATAAGCAATAACAAAGGGTAATAACAATAATAACAAGGTAATAACAACAATAACAAGAGTAATATAATAACAGAGTAATAACAATAACAAGAGTAATAACAATAATAACCAAGGTAACAACAATAACAAGGTAATAACAATAACAAGAGTAATAGCAATAACAAGAGTAATAGCAATAACAAGGTAATAACAATAACAAGAGTAATAACGAAAAAGAAGAATAACAACAATAACAAGAGTAATAACAATAACAAGGTAATAACAATAACAGGTATGTAATAACAAAATTAATATATAACAAGAGTAATCAACAATAACAAGAGTAATAACAACAATAACAAGAGTAATGACAACAAAATGAGCTGTAACAAAGTATATATAAATAACAAAATGTATAATAACAAGGGCTGCACCTTACTCACACAGGATGACCTCTCTTTTAGCTGTGACCTTGACCTCTCTTATAGCTGTGACCTTGACCTCTTTTATAGCTGTGACCTTGACCTCTCTTATAGCTGTGACCTTGACCTCTCACCTTGTAACTTTCAGGAGAGAGAGATAGAGAGAACAGCAACAACAATAATAAACATTAATGTGGTGGTGTTGGAAGTGGTGGTGGTGGAAGGGGATGGTGGTAGTGAGGTGGTGTATGTATGAGTGGTGGTAGTGAGGTGATGGTGGTGAGGAGAGGCAGTGGTAATTGCGGTAGTGAGGTGGGGGGGGGGTGCTGAATGAATGAGTAGTGGTAGGGTGATGATAGTAATAGTGGTGGGTGGTGGTAAGTGGTGGTAAGGGGGGGTGGTAGGTGGTGGTAAGGGGGGTGAATAATGTCAGTCGGTGCCTTTAACTCAACCAGGTACAGCTCGCTCTCCGTGCCAATTAGGGGAGGTGGTGCGTGGCCCTAACCTGTGCCTCCACCATTACTGGCAGCAACATACTACCCCCCCTCCTTACCTACATCCCCCCCTCTAGCTACCCCCCACCCCTCCCCTGCCTCCTCCCCTCTGCTTCTACCCCCTCCTCCCCCAAAGATACCCCCACTTCTACTTTACCTACATCCTCCCTCTTCCCTCTGCAACACCTCCTTCCTCCCCCTCCCTCCATCCTTCCTCGCTCTCCTTTCTTTCTTTCTTTCTTTCTTTCTTTCTTTCTTTCTTTCTTTCTCTGTAGGTATATATGAGATCTTTAATTCATTGTGTGTATGTGTGTGTGTGTGTGTGTCTCATCATTAAATGGTTCGTTGAGGATAATTAACACAGGTGTGTCGTGCCTCTTACCTGTCCTCTCCTGTCTCATTGTTGAACTATACCTGTCTCTTTATTCCCTACACACACACACACACACACACACACACACACACACACACACACACACACACACACACACACACACACACACACACACACACACACACACACCATGATAATGGTGTAGTTAAACTTCAACCTTAATTGACTCTCATTTGCCAGGTAACCCTCACCTGTTGTGGCGTCTCTCTCTCACCTGTTGTAACCTCCATATGCCACCTCTCTCCCCCTTGCCATCATACACCACACAGACACCGCTAGCGCCATTATCCCTCTGCATGCAAGGTAAATATAGTGCCACTTAACACACCTAATTTGACATGTATACCCTGCCATATGTGTAAATATACTTGTACATGTATAGAGTGGCATGTATACATTTCCTAGGACATGTATATATTGCTAGGTATACATTTTCTAAGACATGTATATAATATCGTCATATGTATAATTCCTGGGATATACACCAATCACCACCAACCACTATTAACCATCCACAACAACAACTATCAACCATAACCTTTATTACCATCAACCACCATCATCAACCACCACTACCACCATCACTAACCACCACTACCACCATCAACTACCACCATCAACCATCAATCACCACTACCAACCATCAACCACCCATATTACCGCTACCATCTACCATCAACCACCACTACCACCACCTACTACTACCATCAATCATCAATCACCACTACCAACCATCAACCACCCCTATTACCACTACCATCCAACCACTACTACCACCACTACCAACATCACCCACCATCAACCATCAATCACCACTACCAACCATCAACCACCCCTATTACCACTACCACCAACCACTACTATCACCATCAACCACTACTACCACCACTACCACCATCTTCCTACAGCCTCGTATCACCACCAGAACAATTTCTCAGGAATTTGTGAAGAAAAACTTATCCACATTACAGCAGACTCTTGTGCCAGGTGAGTGACGAGGCTGCCAGGTGAGTGACGAGGCTGCCAGGTGAGTGACAGAGGCTGCCAGGTGAGTGACAGGGCTGCCAGGTGATTGACAGGGCTGCCAGGTGATTGACGAGGCTGCCAGGTGGTGACGAGACTGCCAGGTGATTGACGAGGCTGCCAGGTGATTGACGGGCTGCCAGATGAGTGACGGGGCTGCCAGATGGTGACGGACACCTGGGTGAGTGACGGGGCTGCCAGGTGGTGAGCAGGGCTGCCAGATGAGTGACGAGACTGCCAGGTGGTGACAGGGCTGCCAGGTGATGACGAGGCTGCCAGATGGTGACAGGGCTGCGCAGGTGGTGACGGGCTGCCAGGTGATTGACGAGGCTGCCAGGTGATTGACGGGGCTGCCAGGTGATTGACAGGGCTGCCAGGTGAGTGACGAGGGCTGCCAGATGGTGACAGGGCTGCCAGATGATGACAGGACTGCCAGGTGAGTGACGAGGCTGCCAGGTGAGTGACGAGGCTGCCAGGTGAGTGACAAAGATGCCAGGTGATTGACGAAACTGCCAGGTGTCACAATGCATCAACAATAACAACAACAATAACAGCAATAACAACAACAACAATAATAATAGGTAAATTAATAATTGGTCACGTAAATAAATTGCTAAATAAAAAATATAGAAAAACATATAAAACAATAAAAGATGTAATAGAGCCATACAGTGCCATATAGAGCCATACAGTGCCATATAGAGCCATACAGTGCCATATAGAGCCATACAGTGCCATATAGAGCCATAATGCCATATAGAAGGCCATACAGTGCCATATAGAGCCATACAGTGCCATAGAGACCATACAGTGCCATATGGAGACCATACAGTGCCATATAGAGCCATACAGTGCCATATAGAGCCATACAGTGCCATATAGAGCCATACAGTGCCATATAGAGCCATACAGTGCCATATAAGAGCCATACAGTGCCATATAGAGCCATACAGTGCCATATGAAGCCATACAGTGCCATATAGAGCCATACAGTGCCATATAGAGGCCATACAGTGCCATATAGAGAGCCATAAGTGCCATATAGAGCCATACAGCAGTGCCATATAGAGCCATACAGTGCCATATAGAGCCATACAGTGCCATATAGAGCCATAGAGTGCCATATAGAGCCATACAGTGCCATATAGAGCCATACAGTGCCATATAGAGCCATACAGTGACATATAGAGCCATACAGTGCCATATAGAGCCATACAGTGCCATATAGAGCCATCTACTATATAAGTTAAGTATAAACAGTGTGGGTGGTGCCGTGGTTGAGGAGTGAGGCACAGGTGGCAGTGACCGCACTACTCCCCTGACGGACGGTAGCAGTAATATACACCCACGTCAGTACCACATCATAAACTATACACTAGAAATATTACTTCACCATAAAAACAGGTGCAGGAGAATTAGTGAAAGACATTTGTAATAGTTTTTCTGGATTACTGAAATATCACGAGACTCAACCCTACAGCTGGTGCAGTGCCACCACAGCTGGTCACAGTGCCACCACAGCTGGTCATGGTGTTCCCACAGTTGGTGCAGCACAATGGCCCCGGCAGCGGGCGGGAGGTGAGGTGGTGTGTGTGCTTGTCTCCGGGGGTCGGGCGGCCGCCTGCGGGGATGTGGGTGGTGGCCCCCGGCGACACCCCAGGCACTCACCACCCCACGCCCGTCTACACCCCCGTGACAATTACCCCAAGCACGGGAGGAGGAGGAGGAGGAGGAGGGAGGCGAGAAAGGGAGGCAGGAAGGAGAGTATGACGGTGGAAGGGAGAGTATCAGAGCGACCTCCCTCACCCTCCCTCCCACATCGTTACCCCGGGTGGTGTCAGCTACGTGTTGGGTCATAGTCCACCTGCATGACTGTTTGCTGGCTCCTTCTCCCCACCTCCACCACTCCCCTCCCCATCATCTCCACCCTCTCCTCCACGTCTTCTCCCTAACCCCTCCCACCACCCCCCTCTCTCTCCTCTCCTTTCTTCCTCCCTCCTCTAACCTCACAGAGAATGATTGTGCGTGCGTGTGCGTGCGTGTGATTGCGTGCGCGAGAGCCCTGTCGACTACCACCGTGTCCCACCTTCCTTCAACACTCAAAACACCTCTTACATCCTCTCCACCCCGCCCATCCTCCAACTTTCCCCACTTCCACCCACACCTTACCCACCCACCCACCCATCCACCTGAAACACCCTAAATTCATCCACCAACCCACCCACCGCCCGCTCTGCCACCAATTGCGGGCGGTGGTCTGGGGTCGCACCTAAACACAGTACTTAAGGTCAGGTAGCGGCTTGTTGGAGGTAAGTGGCAGTCTATACCGATGGCTGTGTCCGCTAGCACAAGGCCACACTAGCACCACAGGGCCACACTAGCACCACCAGGCCACCTAGCACCACAGGGCACTAACACAGGGCCACACTAGCACCACCAGGCCACACTAGCACCACCAGGCCACACTAACACCAGGATGCCACACTACACACTGCACCAGGGAGGCCACACTAGCAACAGAGGCCACACACTAGCACCACCAGGCCACACTAGCACCACAGGCCACACTAGCACCACAGGGCCACACTAACACCAGGCCACACTAACACCAGGATGCCACACTACACTAGCACCAGGAGGCCACACTAACACCAGGAGGCCACACTAGCACCAGGAGGCCACACACTAGCAAGAGGCCACACTAAACTAGCACCCAGAGGCCACACTAGACTAGCACCCAGGGCCACACTAGCACCAGGAGGCCACACTAAACTAGCACCAGGAGGCCACACCTAACACCAGGGCCACATTAGCACCAGGAGGCCACACATAGACTAGCACCCAGGCCACACTGTGCACCAGGAGGCCACACTAAACTAGCATCCAGGAGACCACACTGAACTAGCACCAGGAGGCCACACTAAACTAGCTTATGGGTCACATTAGACTAGCAATCAGGGAGGTTGGTTTAGGTTAAGTTGGAGGTGGGTTGGGTTAGGTTGGGTTAGGTTAAGCTGGGTTTTGGGTTGAGTTGGGTTGGGTTGGGTTAAGCTAGGTTTGGGTTGGGTTGGGTTAGGTTGGGGTTGGGTTGGGTTGAGGTTGGGTTGGGTTAGGTTGGGTTGGGTTAAGCTAGGTTTGGGTTGGGTTGGGTTGGGTTTAGCTAGGTTTGGGTTGGGTTGGAGTTGGGTTAAGCTAGGTTTGGGTTGGGTTGGGTTAGGTTAAGCTAGGTTTAGGTTGGGTTAGGTTAGGTTAA
Source organism: Homarus americanus (assembly GCF_018991925.1). Classification (NCBI taxonomy): domain Eukaryota; kingdom Metazoa; phylum Arthropoda; class Malacostraca; order Decapoda; family Nephropidae; genus Homarus; species Homarus americanus. Next base: position 155,146 of record NW_024729937.1, on the reverse strand, counting down.
GCTAGGTTTAGGTTAGTTAGAGTGACGCAAGTTGAGTTGAAAAAGATACATACTGTCGGTCAGAGGCGAAATACAGAGAGTTCAACAAACACTCCATACTAACCAGGTAAGAGCACACACAGACACACACACACACACACACACACACACACACACACACACACAATGTATACATGACACTAAACCAACACAAACTGCATACTATCTATCTATCTATCTATCTATCTATCTATCTATCTATCTATCTATCTATCTATCTCCATGTATGTATGTATGTATGTATGTATGTATGTATGTATGTATGTATGTATGTATGTATGTATGTATGAATGTTTGTACGTATGTATGTATGTATGTATGTATGTATGTATGTATGTATGTATGTATGTATGTATGTATGTATGTTATGTGAGTCATTGAGAATTCGAGGCTTAAAAATCCCTTATGTTACAGTCACTCGTATCGCCAGTAACGTAACAGTACAGTGGTAACGGTACAGTAACCTTATATAGAGATCTACAGGTGCTACAGGGGCTACAGGTGTTACAGGTGTTACAGGGGTTACAAGTGCTACAGGTGCTACAGGTGTTACAGGGGTTACAAGTGCTACAGGTGCTACAGGTGTTACAGGGCTACAGGGGCTACAGGTGCTACAGGTGTTACAGGGCTGCGGTGCTACAGGTGCTACAGGGGCTACAGCAAGAGTCATGTAGCAGCACTAGTTCTTCACCATCAGGAGGGACAAACAGAACACTGCCCATCTCTTTCTCTCTCTCTCTCTCTCTCCTTCCATTTTTATTCCTCCATCTCTTCCTCTCTGTGTCTGTCTCTTTCTCCGTTCCTCCCTCCCTTTCTTTTCCTTATTTCCTCTACCTCTTTCCTTCTTCTATCCTTCATCATCCCCGTCCATTCTACTTCCATCCTCTTTCCACCTCTCTTCTCTTCCTTTCCCAGCTCCCTCTTTCTATCTTCTCCTTCCTTCCTCTCCTTCTCTACCTCCTTCCTTCTCACACATCCTAATCTTGTTATTCATTAGAAACTTCATAGCTCCCTCCTTCTTCATTCCTTCCCTCCCTCCCTCACTCCTCTTCCCTTCCTCCTCCTCTCTCACACAAGTTAAACAATGATCTGTCACACTTTCTTTCCTTTTACACACACACACACACACACACACACACACACACACCAGGTACCGCCATCGTCACCACACCACCAGCGCCCGGAGCATGGGCTGCAGGCTGCTCCACACACACACACACACACACACACACACACACACACACACACACACACACACCTCACCTGAGAGAGTATGGACGTCTGGTCAGGTGCTGTAAACAAGTGTGTGTGTGTTTATCTATCAACAGCTGAGAAGTGTGTGTCAACCATCAACAGCTGAGAAGTGTATCAACCATCAACAGCTGAGAAGTGTGTCAACCATCAACAGCTGAGAAGTGTGTGTCAACCATCATTATCAGCTGAGAAGTGTGTGTCAACCATCATCAACAAACACACACACACACATGCTAGAATAATAATAACTAGTTTGTTGACAAGTCTGTGACACACTGAACAACACAATGACTACAGGTGTTCAATAACTGCTCTATATTAACTGCCCCCCTCCACAGGTGTGACAGTGAACAATGCAATGCAGGTGTACACAGTTGTTTGTATTCGTGGAGGTACAGACAAATGTTGTTCACGGCCACACTAGAAACAGATACGAGGATACTGTCATTAATACACACGTACACACAATACAGAGAACTTTACGTACACAGCACACAATACAGAGAACTTTACGGACACACGTACACACAATACAGAGAACTTCACGTACACACAATACAGAGAACTTTACGTACACACAATACAGAAGACTTTACGTACACACAATACAGAGAACTTTACGTACACACAATACAGATAACTTTACGTACACACAATACAGAGAACTTCACGTACAAACATTACACAAAAAACTTTACGTACACACACACAATCACACAATACAGAGAACTTTACGTACACACAATACAGTGAACTTCACGTACACACAATACAGAGAGCTTCACGTACACACAATCCAGAGAACTTTACGTACACACAATACAGAGAACTTCACGTACAAACACTACACAAAAAACTTTACGTACACATAACATAAACAACCTCAGGTACACATAAAAAACATCCATGTACACATACATACATACATACATACATGTTCAAGGAGCATCTGGTCATGCAACAACAACAACAACAACAACAACAGCAGCAGTGTGGGGCGAGTAGGACCTAGGGCGAGCCTTCGGGCGACGGTGCTGCTGTGGTCACTACCAGACACACACACTGCTCTCTTCTCCTCCTCCTTCTTCTCTCTTCTCCTCCTTACTCTTTCTTCTCTCCTCAACTCCTTACTCTTTCTTCTCTCCCTCACTTTTTCATATTCCTCCTATTCCCCCTTTTCTCCTTCTTACTCCTTCTTCTCTTACTTCCTCCTTCTCTCCTACTCTTCCACCTCATCTTTCTCCTACTCCTCCTCTCTCCTCCTTCTTCTTCTCCTATTCCTCTGCTTCCTCTCTTTTAACAGTTTCTCTGACGTTTTCTTCCTCTCTTCCTCCCTACCTTTTCTTCTTTCCACATCCCACTGTTCCATCTTTTCCTTCCTTCCTCCTCCTTCTCCTCTTCCTTCCCCACCTTCCAATCTTTTACCCCTTCCTTCTCTTCCTCCTACCTAATCTTCTACCTGCTCCTTCATTCCTTCCTTCCTTCCTTCCTCCACTCCACCCTGTAGGTCACACCCACCCACCCACCACCCACAACCCCACCCACCCACCCACCCAACCCACCCACCCACACGTCCACCCATCCATCCATCCACCCATCAATCCAACATCTATAGTCGGATCTATACGAGATCTTGACATAAAAAAAATAACTTAAATTTAAAACTTGAAAAACCCTAACCTAAATCTAACCTAAACCTCCTAACTAACCTAACCCTAACCTAAACTAACTAAACCTAACCCTAACCTAACCTAACCTAACCTAACCTAAACTAACCTAACCTAACCAAAATAAACAGCAAGGTTCATTTTCCCATTATTATCCATCTAGAATCTCAACGATAGTATTTAACTACTCAATAGGCCAATTACACTTCCCCCTCTCCTCCGTCACCTCCCTAATTCAACTACCCAGCCAGACCCGTGAACTATGATCTACCCTTCAGCCAATCAGAGCTATACGGTGTTGTGATTGGTCGGTTTGGTACAATCACCGTCGAATCAAGGCCTCAAAATTATCAATGACTCAGGTAACAGGTGAGATGATTGGATTCGTTGATAATCAGAGTGCCAGTCAGGAAGATCTAATCGGTGATCTGTCCCGTGGGAGGGAGGGTAGGGAGGGTGGGGGTAGATAATGGCGAATCCTCCAATTAGCATACCAATCATCCCCAGAACAGGTGTGGGTAGACAGGTAGGTAGGTAGGTGAGGACAAATCACAGGTGTGTGGGAGAGACTAGGGCGGTGGTGAGGTGGAGAGAGAGAGAGAATAAAACACTCAGATGTGCACTAGAGGGACAATGGATCGAGCCTGAACAAGTGGGAACAATTTTGGTATCTGTCTGTCTGTCCGTCTGTCTGCCTGTCTATCTGTCTGTCTATCGAGGGAAGTTCCTACACCAAAGTCCATTAAGGAGAGTTTCACTACGCCAGGCACAAGAAGTCTGGCGAACGTTCGTCTCCCTGGCGTACACTTTTCACAACAGTGGTAGAGGGTGAACGCCTGGCCATGGTGATCGTCCGTGCTGGCGCTGTATACTGCCCTCAAGTGTAAAGGACTTTCACTCAAGTTCTCACAGGTAATCGCTTGAACGAACACACACACACACACACACACACACACACACACACACACACACACACACACACACACACACACACACACACGGTAATGGAGATGATGATGATGATGATGATGATGATGATGATGATGATGATGGTGATGATGATGGCGATGATGGTGACGATGAAGGTGATAGTGGTGATGATGATGATGATGATGATGGTGACGATAATGATGGTGACAATGATGGTTGATGATGACGATGATGGTGATAGTGATGATGATGGCGCCCACACGCCTTAGGATAATACACTGCACAATAAATTGACTTTCACTCCTCTTTCCAACTGAATGTAAAAAGCGTGTAGTGAAGATTAAGCTGCTGCGTCATGAAGCTCTATATCTGCTCTACCCTCCCCCCTGACTGACTGACTGACTGACTGACTGACTGAACGGACTGACTGAACTGACACATTCATTTACTCAGAGGGGAAATATTTTTGTCCCTTGAGCTAAACAGCCAAACACGTGTTCTGAGACACATACACCTGTGGCTTGATGCTTCTCCACCACCTCTCCCACCACCACCACCACCACCACCATCACCACCACCCTCACACTTACACCACCGCCATCACCACCACCGCCATCACCACCACCATCACCACCACTCACACTTACACCACCACCACCACTATCACCACCACCACTACCACTCACATTCCCACCGCCATCACCACCACCGCTATCACCACCACCATCACCACCACTCACACTACACCACCACCACCACCACCACCACTCACATTAACACCACCAACACCACCACCGCCATCACCACCACCGCCATCCCACCACCGCCATCACCACCACCGCTATCACCACCACCGCCATCACCACCACCAGATATAAATTAAGATTACCTTCTATATTAGATCAGACTGGGATGAATACCTGATTTACATATTAAACTACATAATGTATATGTATATTAATTTTGCCACAGGTGTTTCGAGCAGGTGTCTTGAGGGTTGTATAATATTAGTGTTTATTAGTTGCCTCAGTTCTTGCCTCATCCTAATCCTTGCTTCAGTCCTCGCCTCATTTCAGTCTCTACTTCACCTCAGTTTTTGTCTCATCTCAATTCTTGCTTCACTTCAGTCCTTGCCTCATTTCAATATTTACCTCAGTACCTCGCCTCACTTCAATCTTTGCTTCACCGTGTTCCTTATCTCATCCCAATCCTTGCTTCACTCCTTCCCTCATCCTAATCCTTCCCCTAATCCTTGCTTCACCCCATTTCTTGCCACCTATTCATCGTCTCACTTCAGTCCTTGCCTCATCCCAATCCTCACCTCACCTCACTTCAATCCTTGCCTCACCTCAGGGTATTGGCCACCTACCTGAGCAATTATAAACAGACATTAAGAATTCCTCACTCGTCACAGGTAAGTATTCTAGCTATCCGAGAGAGAGAGAGAGAGAGAGAGAGAGAGAGAGAGAGAGAGAGAGAGAGAGAGAGAGAGAGTCACACCACTAACACACTACCCACCCCCACAAATACCCCCATGCTCCCCCTCACAGCACAGCAAGCTTCACAGGGCCTATAACTGTGTTCCACGACTTCCTGTGGACAGACAAACCAGCCAAACTCCCCTCCCCTTATCCTCCCTCTCCCCTCTCACCTTATCCTCCCTCTCTCCCCCCCACCTTATCCTCCCTCTCCCTCTCCACCTAATCCTCCCTCTCCCCTCGCACCTTATCCTCCCTCTCCCCTCTCACCTTATCCTCCCTCTCTCCCCCCACCTTATCCTCCCTCTCCCCTCGCACCTTATCCTCCCTCTCCCTCGCACCTTATCCTCCCTCTCTCCCCACCTTATCCTCCCTCTCCCCTCACTTTTATCCTCCCTCTCCCCTCTCCTTATCCTCCCTCTCTCCCCATCTTATCCTCCCTCCCCACCTTATCCTCCCTCCCCCCTCCACCTTATCCTCCCTCCCCTCTTCACCTTATCCTCCCTCTCCCCCATATCCTCCCTCCCCACCTTATCCTCCCTCTTCCACCTACCACCTTAACCTCCTCCTTACACCTCCCCCTCTATACCCCTTCCACCTCTCCCCCCTCAACCCCTCCCCCTCCCTCTTACCTGCTCGTCGGGGTTCATTAAGGATTCTCAAGGATTCTTACGTCAATTTATGTAAGTCAAAACGGTATCCAGTCCAAGGTAGAGTCTCTGTGCAATTTAGCTGCCATCTTGGTCGCCATCACCCAGAACAGGATTTTTACATAGTTTTATGTTTATTTTCCATTCCTTCTTCTCTCCCTTTCCCTCCATTCCCTTCCATAAATGAGAATGAAAGGATAGCATTTAATTCGGTAAAGTCACAACACAATTTCGCCGCCATTTGTCGTAGTTTGAGTGAGTCGGACGCTTTCTCTTCTCTGAGACTCTGAAGGGTGAGCTAGGTACTGTACTTTTCTCTGAGACTCTGAAGGGTGAGCTAGGTACTGTACTCTTCTCTGAGACTCTGAAGGGTGAGCAGGTCTGTACTCTTCTCTGGGACTCTGAAGGGTGAGCTAGGTACTGTACTCTTCTCAGACTCTGAAGGGTGAGCTAGGTACTGTACTCTTCTCTGAGATCCTGAAGGGTGAGCTAGGTACTGTACTCTCTGAGACTCTGAAGGGTGAGCTAGGTACTGTACTCTTCTCTGAGACTCTGAAGGGTGAGCTAGGTACTGTACTCTTCTCTGAGACTCTGAAGGGTGAGCTAGGTACTGTACTCTTCTCTGAGATCCTGAAGGGTGAGCTAGGTACTGTACTCTTCTCTGAGACTCTGAAGGGTGAGCTAGGTACTGTACTCTTCTCTGAGACTCTGAAGGGTGAGCTAGGTACTGTACTTTTCTCTGAGACTCTGAAGGGTGAGCTAGGTACTGTACTCTTCTCTGAGACTCTGAAGGGTGAGCTAGGTACTGTACTTTCTCTGAGACTCTGAAGGGTGAGCTAGGTACTGTACTCTTCTCTGAGACTCTGAAGGGTGAGCTAGGTACTGTACTCTTCTCTGAGACTCTGAAGGGTGAGCTAGGTACTGTACTCTTCTCTGAGACTCTGAGGTGAGCTAGGGGCTGTACTCTTCTCTGAGACTCTGGAGGGTGAGCTAGGTGCTGTACTCTTCTCTGAGACTCTGAAGGGTGAGCTAGGTGCTGTACTCTTCTCTGAGACTCTGAAGGGTGAGCTAGGTGCTGTACTCTTCTCTGAGACTCTGAAGGGTGAGCTAGGGGCTGTACTCTTCTCTGAGACTCTGAAGGGTGAGGATGATTGAGCTCCAAGTAAGAGGCAGAGATCCTGAGAGATGCGACCTGTGTTACCCCCGGACAGGATGTGCTATAAGCGTGGGAACCCTCAGCCTACACTCACACCGTCCTTAATTACGGAAACAAATGAGCATCAGGGAAGGCAGGGCACTGAGGTCTACCGTACCCTCATCCTATAGGCCTCGTGATATGGGAACCTCTCAGGACTCTTCGATACAGTTTCATAGCTTAATCACTTTCCTTATAACCCCAAAGAGATAAAATTCTACTATATAGTAATCTAAAAATCATCATGGCCGCCATCTTTGTGTCATAGATGAAGTAAATTAAGTTAGAAGTATATGTTTACATCATCAGTTAAGAGAATCAACGGACAATGGAACCTCTTTTTGAAAATCTAAACCTGTGTGATGGAAGTGAGAGATACTGCGTGCGTGAAGTGTATTATAACGTTCATAGAGATAGATTGTCACTTGTTTTAAAATCCTGTCACTTATTGCCACAAGTTATAGTAATTATGATACTTATACTAACCACAACGCCTGACGCTCCGTGATTATGTATAAAGTTTAAAAATTGTAAAAAAAAAAAAACCTTTGCTTTACAATTTTTAAAAACTTATATTTACGTTTTTGTTGACGATTTTATTTTATGCATCATCTTTTTTTTCCACTTCTATTACTTGTTATTTACTTTTTTACTTATTTTGTATTATTAGTTCACATGAAGACAGAAATGTACTTAGTAATATTTGTACAATGTTTGGAGTACACTTAGAAAAAATTAAGTGATATTTTATAATGATTTTGTGCTTCACAGGTAAACAATAACAAAAAATCTTACCAGCATCATCACCACACCACCACTACCTTTCTACCACCATTACCACAATCACCACCACTACTACCATCTTCCTACCAGAATCACAACACCACCATCAATACAATTACCACCAGCAGCATCACCACACTACCACTGCCTTCCTACCACCATCACCACACTACCACCACATTTCTGCCACAATCACCACCACTACCACCTTTCTACCAGCATCACCACAATACCACCACCTTCCTACCACCATTACCACCACCATCCCTCCAGTACCACCATCTATACACCACCTACCATCACAACCATTCCTTACCACCACCACTACCACCAAATCTCACGAGCTTAGGGTGTGTGTGGGGGAGAGAAGGGGAGGGAGTGAGGCAACATTACAACATAAGACACACACTCATGCACTACGAGGCGACATCTGCCTCCTTCCACCCCTCCCCTCCCAGCCGTGATTGTGGGGTGGGGGTGGGGTGGGGTGGTGGGGTGGGGTGGTAGTGGGGTGGGGTGGGGTGGGGGGTGGGTGGAGTGGGTGGGGGTGTGAGTGGGGTGGGGGTAGTGGGGTGGGGTGGGTGGGGTGGGGTGTGTGGGTGGTGTGGGGTGGTGGTGGGGTGGGGGTGGTGTGGGGTGGTGTGGTGGGGTGGGGTGGGTTGGGGGTGGGGTGGGGTGGTGAGTGGGGTGGGGTGGGGTGGGTGGTAGTGGGGTGGTGGTGGTTGTGGTGGTGATAGGTAGAAGGAGGAAGAGAAACGGGAGGGAGGAAGGAAGAGAAAGAATGAAGAAAAGAGGAAAGAAAAGAGAGAAGGAAGGAGGAAAAAGAAAGGAAAAGAAGGAGGGATAGAAGGAGCAATTGAAGGAGAAAGAAAGGGAGGAAGGAAATGATGAAGGAAATAATGTCGTAATGATGATGATAGTGCCAAAGGCTTGTTTTCATGCGTTTTCAATTTACCCCAAAATGTTGTATCTTGTGACATTTTCCTCACCCTCACCTCCCTCCCTCATCCCATCCCACCTCTCTCTCCCCACCCACTTTCTAAACACCTCTCCTCCCCTCCATATATGCCCTTCCTATCTGCCATTTCTTCCTCCTCCACGAGTAGCATACCTTTCCCTCCCTCACTCCTCCACGTCCCTCCCACTAGTAAAACGCCGTACCCTCTTCCCTCCCTCCTCCCCACTCCCTCTCCTCCCTCCCCACTCCCTCTCTCCCTCCCTCCCCACACCTCCAGGCATCACCTGGGGCACTCACCAACTCACAAGGTAAACACGACCTTCCTGCACCCTCCTGGCACCTCCCTCACTCACCTGTCGTTACACCTGTACCTATCCTCATTAACCTCCTTAATTCCTGTTTTTTTAGGGTCTATATTTAATTACAAGCTTCAAGGTCTTTAATAATTAGACGTGGGAACAGAATAAAAAAAATCGTCTTTCCTTCCTCTTATTATTGATGCTAATTTACCTTAACGTGCGTCCAGGTGGTATTTAACCCACCTGAGATATATTATAGTAATGATTAGATGGGATAATGATCTCTATGTCACCGTCTCGTTAGTACCAGATTAGAGTAACGTAACACTAAGGGGCATCCTCCATTCAACCAAACACTCGCGTACTATAGTACACCTTAGGAACGGAAGACATAAGGGTCAAGTTATCTAAAAGTCATTTCGAATTCATTCATACCCAAAGCTATAATTATATCAGTAGTGGGGGCATCAGGACTGGGTAATATGTACCTTCCATCACCAGTAAATAAGGGTTAGAACTCCCTCACACCTATAATTATCAATAACAAGGGAATATAACTCTTATTACCAGTAGTAGATAAGGTCTAAAACACACACCCACACTACTACCACCTCCTCAAGTCACCTGTTTTGTCTCTCGTAGTAATGAATGAATCTGGGTGAATGAATGAGTGAGTAAAAAAAATCTGGGCACGAGGGTATAAGGGGTGAGTAAGGTCAGGTTGGGTATGGCACACATGAGACCCATACCCCAGGGCAATGTCGCTCCCACGCTATACTGAATGAATGAAGGAAGGAAGGAAGTGTGAATAAACTGAATGGAGTGAATGAACTATGCTGAAGTGTGTCAACATTGGGTGGGTGTTTTTTCTTCATGAATGGTGAAGTAAGAGGCCCGTTGTTATGTGTTGTGTTTGTGGGGTGGGGGTGATGTTGTGGGGGTGGGGTGTGTTGTGGGGGTGGGGGTGATGTTGTGGGTGGTGGGGGGTGATGTTGTGGGGGTGGGGGTGATGTTGTGGGGGTGGGGGTGATGTTGTGGGGGGTGGGGTGATGTTGTGGGGTGGGGGTGATGTTGTGGGGGTGGGGGTGATGTTGTGGGGTGGGGTGATGTTGTGGGTGGTGGGGGTGATGTTGTGGGTGGGGGGTGATGTTGTGTGGGTGGGGTGATGTTGTGGGGTGGGGTGATGTGGGGTGGGGTGATGTTGTGGGGGTGGGTGATGTTGTGGGGTGGGGGTGATGTTGTGGGGTGGGGGTGATGTTGTGGGGTGGGGGTGATGTTGTGGGGTGGGGGTGATGTTGTGGGGGTGATGTTGTGGGGTGGGGGTGATGTTGTGGGGTGGGGGTGATGTTGTGGGGGTGGGGTGATGTTGTGGGGGGTGGGGGTGATGTTGTGGGGGTGGGGTGATGTTGTGGGGGTGGGGGTGATGTTGTGGGGTGGGGGTGATGTTGTGGGGGTGGGGGTGATGTTGTGGGGGGTGGGGGTGATGTTGTGGGGTGGGGTGATGTTGTGGGGGTGGGGGGTGATGTTGTGTGGGGGTGATGTTGTGGGGTGGGGGTGATGTTGCGGGGGTGGGGGTGATGTTGTGGGGTGGGGGTGATGTTGTGGGGGTGGGGGTGATGTTGTGGGGGTGTGGGTGTTGTTGTGGGGTGTGGGTGATGTTGTGGGGTGAGGTGATGTTGTAAGGGTCAGCTGATGTTGTGAAAACAAGTCGTGTCAACGGATGATGATGATGATGATGATGATGATGATGATGATGATGATGATGATGATGATGATGACAAAAATAATAATGATGGATGACAATGATGACTTTACAATTCATCTCAGGAAAGGTTTAAATCAACAGGTGAGGTGTTGTCATGAGTTGATCCGGCAGGTGTAGGTCGAAGACAGAGGTCACGGGTCACGAGTCAGGTGTCACGAATCACGGGTCAGAGGTCACGGGTCACGAATCAGGTGTCATGAATCACGGGTCAGAGGTCACGGGTCACGAATCAGGTGTCATGAATCACGGGTCACGAGTCAGGTGTCACGAATCACGGGTCAGAGGTCACGGGTCACGAATCAGGTGTCATGAATCACGGGTCACGAGTCAGGTGTCACGAATCACGGGTCAGAGGTCATAGGTCAAGAGTCACAGGTCACATACAGGTGATAATTTTTACCTTAATTACTGAGTCCTTACACACAACCTACAGAGCCGGGGACAATAACAAAACAATAAACAAGAAGAGGTGGAGGAAGGAGGGAAGGGGGAGAAACGTAGAGGAAGGAGGAAGAATGAGAAGAAGAGGTGGACATAGATAGAGAGGAGGAAGGAAAAGAAAAGTGGAGGAAGGAGGAACAGGGGGGAACAAGAGGTAGAGATAAATAGAAAGAGAAAGTGGGAGGAGAGGTGAAGGAGAAAGAATAGGGGAGATAGAGGAAGAAGAAGGAGAAGAAGAAATGAAGATAGATAGAAAGAGGAGGAAAAGGAAGGAGGAGGAGAAGAGGCGGAGGTAGGAGATAGAAGAGGAGGAGAGGAAGAGATAGAACAAGAGGGGTAACAAGGGATGGCAGTGGGTGGTAGAGGGTGGCAGAGGGAGGTTAGGGGGTGGTAGGGGGGTGGAGGGGTGAAGGAGGTTAGGGGGGTGTGGGGTGGCGAGGGTGGCAGAGGAGGTTAGGGGTGGTAAGGGGTGGTAGAGGGTGGCAGAGGAGGTTAGGGGGGTGGTAAGGGGTGGTAGGGGTGGCAGAGGAGGTTAGGGGGTGGTAAGGGTGGTAGAGGGTGGCAGGAGGTTAGGGGGTGGCAGTGGGTGGTAGGGGTGGCAGAGGAGGTTAGGGGGTGGTAGGGGTGGCCGAGGAGGGTAATGGGTGGCAGGGGGTGGTAGAGGGTGGCAGAGGAGGTTAGGGGGGTGGTAAGGGGTGGCCGAGGAGGGTAATGGGTGGCAGGGGTGGTAGAGGGGTGGCAGAGGGTTAGGGGGTGGTAGGGGTGGTAGGGGTGGCAGAGGAGGTTAGGGGGTGGTAGGGGTGGTAGAGGGTGGCAGAGGAGGTTAGGGGGTGGTAAGGGGTGGCCGAGGAGGGTAATGGGTGGCAGGGGTCGTAGAGGGTGGCAGAGGAGGTTAGGGGGTGGTAGGGGTGGCCGGGATGTTAGTGGATGGCAGTGGTAGGGGTGGCAGAGGAGGTTAGGGGGTGGTAAGGGGTGGCCGAGGAGGTTAGTGGGTGGCAGGGGGTGGTAGGGGGGGCAGAGGAGGGTAGTGGGATGGCAGTGGGTGGTAGAGGGTGGCAGAGGAGGTTAGTGGGTGGCAGGGGGTGGTAAGTAGTAGGGGTGGCAGAGAATAACGGGGTAAAACACACAATGACAATGGGTGGCAGAGGGCGGGAGGGTGGGTGGGGAGCGGGGAACGGGGGTGGGTGGGTGGCAGTGGGCGGTACGGTGATGCTGGACCTGTTTGGACACGGGCGGCAGCCATGTGCTCAACCCGCAGAGCCGACACGCGGATTACCCACTAACATCACCACTACCCGGAGACGCGTGGAGATGGTGAGGGAGAGAGAGAGAGAGAGAGAGAGAGAGAGAGAGAGAGAGAGAGAGAGAGAGAGAGAGAGAGAGATTGATTTCAAGGTTCATGTGCACCTAGTGAAGCATGGAGGTCCAGGTGTTCTCCGGATACACACACACACACACACACACACACACACACACACACACACACACACACACACACACACACACACACACACACACACACACACACACACACACACACACACACCAATCACAAAATGTCTGAGAAAGAGAAAAATAAGAGAGGATCACACAACAAACTGGTCGACTCAAGACCAGAGCTTAGCGGAGGTCGGAGGCAGCCACCACGACCAACACCGGAGGAGGAGGAGGAGGAAGAGGAGGAGGAGGAAGAAGAAGAAGAAGAAGAAGAAGAAGAAGAAGAAGAAGAAGAAGAAGAAGAAGAAGAAGAAGAGGAGGAGGAAGAGGAGTTAGTAGAAGAAGAGGAAGAGTAGTTAGTGGACGAAGATGGGTGAGGAGAAGGAGGAGGAAGAAGAAGATTAAAAGATGAGAGAGAGAGAGAGCGAGAGAAGATTAGAAGGAGGGGAGGGGAGGGGAGGAGGGGGAGGTGGTGAAATGAGATGCGGGAGGGGAGGGAGGATAAGCTTCTCTCCGTCACGGCAGGCCGGTGGTGTGCCGGGGAGAGGAGGGAGAGGGGTGAGGGGAGAGGGTGGAGAAGAGGAGGGAGAGAGGGTGTGAGGGAGAGGTGGAGGAGAGAGGGGAGAGAAGATGAAGGAGGAAAGAAGGACAGAAATGGCGAGGAGAGAAGAAGGAAGAGGGAGGGAGAAGAGAGGGAATGAGGAAGAGAGATGGAGAGAAAGAGAGAGGGAGAAGAGAGGGTGAAGAGAGGGAGAAGAAGAGGGATGAGCATGATTAGGTTAGGCGGTGTGCTGTACCCAGGAGAGACGGACGAACGGAGAGACGGACGAACGGACAGACAGACGAACGGGAGAAACGGTGGACGAACGGACAGACAGACGAACGGAGAACGGACGAACGGACAGACAGACGAGAACGGAGAAACGGGACGAACGGACAGACAGACGAACGGAGAAACGGACGAACGGACAGACAGACGAACAGAGAAACGGACGAACGGACAGACAGACGAACAGAGAAACGGACGAACGGACAGACAGACGAACGGAGAAACGGACGAACGGACAGACAAACGAACGGAGAGACGGACGAACGGACAGACAAACGAACGGAGAGACGGACGAACGGAGCAGACAAACGAACAGAGAAACGGACGAACGGAGCAGACAGACGAACAGAGAAACGGACGAACGGACAGACAAACGAACAGAGAAACGGACGAACGGAGCAGACAAACGAACGGAGAGACACACACCTAATAGACCCCCGGCCAAGTGGTGTATGAAAATCATTAACCTGGACAATTATCTTCATTAACTAAAGGTATTTAAGAATATAAGATTAGATTATAATAACTCGCCTATAATTACCCTTAAGTATATAACAAGTAATTATATAATTGAGGGTGTTAGCACGGCTTGATAATTACCCCTGAGTGAGTTATAATTTGTTGATTAACCTTGACTTCAGGTGTGCTCAGGTGTGTTCAGGTGTGTTCGGGGGTGTTCAGGTGTGCTAGATAATAATTACACAGGGAATAATGTATAATGTCCACCTTACCTGTGTATAGTGGACTGTGAAGTGAGGTGAATGAGGGGAGGTGAGGTGAGGTGAGGTGAGGGGAGGTGAGGAGAGGAGAGGAGAGGTTAGGGGAGGGGAGGTGAGGGGAGGGTAGGTGACGGAGGTACACCCCAAATCATGATCTCTCCTCACCTTCTATTTCCCCCTACACCCTTCCTTCCCCTACACCCATCCACTTCCCCTCCCTGCACCCCTCCTTCCCCCTCCTACACCTTCCACTATCCCCCTCCACTTCCCTCCCTCCACTTCCCTCCATATTCGGACGGGTAGCCAAGTGCAGCAATGGAAGGGAGGGAAGAGGGAGGGAATAGGAAAGGAAGGGGCGGAGGAGGGAGAGGGAGAACAATACTTTTACGGTGACCTTGATACAACTACCCCCCTCCCTTTCCACACTCCACCCACCCCCTCCTCCCCCCACTCAGTCAAGGTGTCGCACTTGCCCCTCCCGCACTATCCGGGTTAAATCACAGCGGTGTTTACCCGTATATAACCTGGGCCTATCCTCACTAAACAACCTGGATATATTCCTATACTACCCCTATTATACAACCTGGATATATTGTTATACTACCCCTATTATACAACCTGGATATATTGTTATACTACTCCTATTATATAACCCGGATATATTTAACCTGGGGTGGTGTAAAGGTGTTTTGCATGGCCCTTTCTGCGGCTACTGTCACACCTTTCTACCCTAACTGTCTCCCATCTTTGTCGAAACTTCCCGCTCTACCTATCTGGCACCTTTCCGCTCATAATCACGTCCATTACTCACGCGAGATGAACCGTCCAATACCCTCCTTGCACCCGTCTACCGTCTGTCGCACCTGTTGTGTGTCCAGCACCGTAAAGGTATATTGTCACTTCCCAGGTCATTATGTGTACTGTCTGTCTGTCTGTCTGTCTGTCTCTGTATGTTGTGTTCACTCCTTCACTTACCAGCTTCTCCATATTCTCTCAGGGTAAAATGTGCACGCACACACACACACACACACACACACACACACACACACACACACACCATCTGGTCATAACACACACACGGACGCTCACAAGAGAGGCAAAACACAGCTACGAATCAGACACCTGTTTATCATGTCAGCGAAGCAGCCAACCCCCACTCACCCTCACTCTCTACTCTCCCTTCCTATCTCTCTGTTCTCTCCCTTCTACCCTCATCTCCCTCCCTCCCTCTGTCTCTTCTCTCCCTTCTATCCTCATCTCCCTCCTGTCTCCCCAGCATCCCCCACTTTCATCATCCTCCCTCTGTTATCTCCCTTCACCCTCGTCTCCTCCCTATACCCTCCCTCCTCTGTTCTCTCCTTCATCCCTCATCTCCTTCCCTACTCCCCTCCGTCTCTGTTCTCTCCCTCCCTACCCTCCCCCCTGTTCTCTCCCTTCTACCTCATCTCCCTCCCTCCTCCCTCTGCTCCTTATTTTTCACCTTTCTCTCCCTCCCTGATTTGATTTTCTTCCTTTATCATCACTCTCACTTCTGATTCTGTACTATCACTCTCTCTCCCTACATCCCTCTTTCCTTATTTCTCCCCCTTCCCATCCCTCTCTTCCTTTCCTTTCTTTCCCTCTCACTACCTCTCACTTATAATGTTACCTTGGCCGTAATGAGTACCTCCTCTCCCCAGGTAAACCTATAATCATACCTGTAAGACCTAAACTAAAGAGATGCTGGAGGGAAAAAAACACACCTAAAAAAACAAAAAAAAAACAGAAAGACGAAAAAACATAAAACAAAACAAAAAACAGAAACAAAACAGAAAAAACAGAAAAAACAGAAAAAAAAAACAAAAAAAACATTGTCTCGAATACCATCTGCCTCCCACTTGTTGCCACCAATTGAGTGAGAGAGAGAGAGAGAGTGAGAGAGAGAGAGTGAGAGATATAAATCATAGAGATAAAGAGCATCACCTCAGACTCCCCCCAAACACGCGACAGATGTTGAGCACGTGTTATCGCCTGCACACCTGTTCTCATCAACCCTCCTGATGGCATTTAAACAACTCGTCAAGTATCAAAATAAATAATACTCTTGATAACTCTAATGTATTCAAATGTAAACACAGTCATTGTATATACGTTAATTACCATATACACTACTAGTTACTTCTATGATAAATAACCCTAAAAGAAACACGTTATTTACAGTCAATCACAGGTGTTATCTTGTGATTTATTAGTGTAAATAGATCAGTGTGATTGTGAGGTATTTAAATTATCAACAAACATAATACTACAGATATAACAGCACAGCACAGCACAGCACAGCACAGCACAGCACAGCACAACACAACACAGCATAACATAGCACAACACAGCACAGCACCTCCCACCCCCCCACCCATGACAGATGTTTACCTCCTGACGTCACATCCTGTAGAGGTTTACATCACCGTGACAAAAGTTTCTTAGTTGTGTGTGAGAAAGAATGTGATGATGATGAGGTATTAAGACATAATCATGTGTCTTATGGTTGGCGTCTAGATTATATCAGATGTCTCAACTTAGTAACAGATGCTCACAACACTATCAGCATGTCAGCACCATCATCATCATCATCATACGTCAGCATCATCCACATCACCATCCATCCACCACCGTCAGCATCACCACTATACATCACTATCATCCATTCACCACCGTCAGCATCACTGTCAGCATCACTGTCAGCATCACTGTCAGCATCCGCGCATCAGTCTTGGGTGATAAACAACAACCACCACCACCACAACACACCACGACAGGTGCTCAGCGGCCACAGGTACAACACCTTTAATTTAGCGTAAAGCACCGCGACAGTTTCCTTGATCACGTGAGAATGTTGAGATTATAATGTGTACTACTAACAGCATTGAGAGAGAGAGAGAGAGAGAGAGAGAGAGAGAGAGAGAGAGAGAGAGAGAGAGAGAGAGAGAGAGAGAGAGAGAGAGAGAGAGAGAGAGAGAGAGAGAGAGAGAGAGAGAGAGAGACACGAACAGACAGAGAGAGAGAGAGAGAGCCACATATAAGAAAATAAATAAATAAACAGGTAGATAGATAGAGAGACAGAGAGACAGACAGACAGACAGACATAGTTCCCACACTGACACAATAAATGAGAAGATGAGCTGATGTTAAACCCGTTATGTCAGCACCACCACAAACTGGCACTGATTAACAGGATGGATTATCAGGCTATAACAGGGTAGATTATCAGGCTATAACAGGGTGGATTATCAGGCTAAAACATGATAGAATTTTACAGCATTACAGCAGAAAGTTGTCTGTATTGCTGCATGATGTAATTACTGTAACATGAGGCTGTTTGGTTGTTACGTCACGGCAGTACAGGAGACGCCGTAGTTATTAGTGAGGCTGTAACGGGGTCTCTCTCTCTCTCTCTCTCTCTCTCTCTCTCTCTCTCTCTCTCTCTCTCTCTCTCTCTCCACCCTTCTCTGTTTCCCTTCCCCTCTGTTCCTCCACTCACTCCCCTTTCCATTTCTTCCCATCTTCCTGCCCATCCATCTCTCTCCTTCCCCCGCCATCCACCTCCTTCCTACTTCACTCCCTCTTCCTCCTCCTCCTCCCCCCCCTCATTTACCTCCCTCTCCCTCCCTCCCCTACATCTCCCTCACTCAATTACGTCACACAATGTAAACACAAATACACAACATCTTCTGTGTACTTACCTAAGGCGTGGGCGTGGCGTAGGCGTGGCGTGGGAGTGGCGTGGACGTGTGTGGTAACGTGGGCGTGCGAATACTGCCCCCCCCCCACACCTCCGACTTAGCTCACAACGCCCTTTTAAATAGCGAATAACACAGGTTCGAATCCAACCCAAGGGGAGATTCGAAGCCGTTCACCACTTGATATAATTTAGGATCAAGGAGGTTCAGGTTCAGATGATACAGGTTCGAACTCTATAAAGAAGGGTTTGTTAATGGTTCACTTCACATAGGTTCGAACCCAATGTAAGATATACGAACCGATTTTACTCACAATGTTCGAAAAAGTTTAATCAATACACGAAGCTGAATATAAAGCTTAATTAATCAAGTTTTTACCTCAATATTATCTCACGAGGTTAAAAAAAAGGTTCATTTCGTATTTAAGGTTCAAAATCAATATATGAAGCTTAAAAAGTTCACCAATAGAAGTTCCAAATAATTCACTTTATGTAGGTTAAAGTTCAAAAGGTTAATAGTGATGAGGTTCAGTTACTGGAGGTTCTAAGAGAGTGGACACACACACACACACACACACACACACACACACACACACACACACACACACACACACACACACACACACACACACACACACACACACACACACACACACACACACACACACACACAACACACACACACACACACACACACACACACACACACACACACACACACACACACACAACCACACACAACACAACACACACACACACACACACACACACACACACACACACACAACACACACACACACACAAAACACACACACACACACACAACACACACAAACACACACACACACACACACACACACACACACACACACACACACACACACAGATCATTACTTATTACATAATCTTCATATTCGCTCTACATAATCGTCTCCTTTACACCAGCTTACATATACATATACATCCAGACAAACAAAAAAAATATACATACAATCATTAATTTCTATCATACATAATTTTCAACCTCTGACATGTATACTCAATTAACCTAACCTAACCCAACCTAACCAAACCTAACCTAACCTAACCCAACCCAACCCAACCCAACCCAACCTAACCTAACCTAACCCAACCCAACCTAACCTAACCTAACTAACCTAACCTAGCTTCAACCTAACTAACCTAACCTAACTAACCTAACCTAACCTAACCAAACCTAACCTAACCAAACCTTCTCATTTCTCAGTTTATTGCATACATGGTTTCTTATATCTTAATTGCCCTGACACACGCACCTGACGCAGATGTAGGTGAGGGTGAAGCCTGAATCTCCTTAGGACAGGTGAAACAAGTGCTCGTTAGTGAAGGGAGAAGGAGGGGAGGGGAGGGGAGGGAGGGGGGAGAGGGAGGAGGAGGGTGGAGGGAGGATGGAAGGGGAGGAGGAAGAAAGGTCATGTTGTGTGTGATGTGTGTGTGTGTGTGTGTGTGTGTGTGTGTGTGTGTGTGTGTGTGTGTGTGTGTTGTGTACTACTACTGCAACAACTAATAATAATAATAATAATAATAATAATAATAATAATAATAATAATAATAATAAACAATAAACGACAACAATATATATATAATATATATATATATATATATATATATATATATATATATATATATATATCATCTGCAATTAAACTAAATTTATACTAATGAAAAATAAATGAAATTAAGTGAGTGCTGATTGAACATCAACACCACAACACCATAACACACCATAACACCCATAACACCATAACACACAACACACATAACACCATAACACCACAACATCCACAACACCACAACACAAACCATAACACCACAACACCACAACACCATAACACCACAACACCATAACACCATAACACCATAACACCATATATACCTCATATATATTTACCGTTAGATTACAACTATAGTAACAGAATCTCAATATTGAAGCTTTTAAATACCTCATTGTGATAACTTAAATAAATCAAATAAACACAATCTCTTATTTCAAATGACAAAGAGACATTTAACATCTCCAGTTAAAAGAGAGAGAAGAGAGAGAGAGAGAAAACGCTGAACTAAAGAGAACTTCAGAATTCAACTCGGACTGGCGACAGTTTTGGGAGGATATATCATTTTATTATCTTAACGAAGGTGGGGGGGGAGGGATATCTGGGTTCTGGGAAGATATTGTGAAAGTTTAAGATCTCGAGTTAATGTTTGCTTGAGAGAGAGAGAGAGAGAGAGAGAGAGAGAGAGAGAGAGAGACAGAGAGAGAGAGAGAGAGATTTTGAGAGAGATTCTTACAATGGAATGACGCACACAGGCACACACAACAAAAGCTTTAACTCAGATAGCACTGGACGACCATTTAAAGGAGTTGTACGACCTTCACAGAACAGTACGACCCTTACACCACTGTACTACCTTCATATGGCACAGTACGACCCTCACACGGCACTGCACGACACTTATTGCTCAGAACGACCGTCACACGGCACTGCACGACCCTCACAGCTCAGAACGACCCTCACACGGCACTGCACGACCCTCACACGGCACTGCACGACCCCCACAGCACAGTACGACCCTCACAATAGTACACGACCCTCACACAGCACAGTACGACCCTCACAATAGTAGACGACCCTAACACAGCACTGTACGACCCTCTCACAGCAGTAACGTCACAGCGGGAGGACAGCAGTGAACTGTGGGCGGCATCACACAGGTAGGCGGAGATGACTGGCACTCTAGCACAGGTGTGTACCCTTCCCCCCCTTACCTGGCTCTCTCTCTCTCTCTCTCTCTCTTATGTCACACACACACACACACACACTAATACTGTTACTGCTGCTTCCGTTACTACTTGTGTTGCTGTTGTTGTTACTGTTTATGTTGTTGTTCCTGTTACTGTTCCAGAGAGAAATAGTAGGTCGTTGCAGGTGTGTCAGACAGCACTGTGATTAACTCATGTGCACATGTTGCTTACGTGTCGTTACACACCTGTCTATTCTACATTATACCTGCCTTAACACACACACACACACACACCTACGCATTAATTTTTACAGATATAAAAAAATATATATAAAAATCGCCAAATTATTTTTTTCCCTCTAATTATTCTTTGATGTTAAACAAGTGACCATGAACACGTATTAAAGTTGAGCCTCACCATGTACACTGGTGTGTGTGGGGGGGTAAATTAGGTTCATATATATGTTGACTTGAATGCTTAGTAGTAGTAGTAGTAGTAGTAGTAGTAGTAGTAGTAGTAGTAGTAGTAGTAGTAGTAGACACCGTCGTCGTCGTAGTAGTAGTAGTAGCATCAGCCCTAAAGCCGACAACTGCTGCAGATATTGACTATGAGGCAACAGTCGCTGAATGCCGCATAGATCTGCGGCTCAACTAATTCAACACAGATAGGATAGCTACTTATGTATTAGGATATTTAATATTAAGGTAATAAAATGGTGGTGAAGGTGTGGCTATTGGGGGAGGCTGGAGGCCAGTCTCTCTCTCTCTCTCTCTTTCTGTCTAGTAGTAGTAGTAGTAGTAGTAGTAGTAGGTGTTATCACTATTTTTATCACTATTATCTTCGTTATTATGATATTATGAATGTTTAATCAATATAGTTTTGAATTAAGTTAAGTTTACCATAGTGTTTGTGTTAGAGGGCAGGGGGTGTGGCAGGGGGTGTGGCAGGGGTGTGGCAGGGGTGTGGCAGGGGGGTGTGGCAGGGGTGGAGGTGGTGGCAAGGTGGTGGGAGGTGGTGGGGGTGGTAGGGGTGGTGGGGGGTATGGTGGCAGGGTGGTGGTGGGGGTGGTGGTAGGGAGAGAGGTGGCAGGGGTGGTGGCAGGAGAGGGCAGGGGATGGTGGCAGGGGGTGGTAGAGGGATGGTGGCAGGTGAGGTGGTGGTGGGGTGGTGGCAGGGGATGGTGGGGGAGGTTGCAGCAGGGGGTGGTGACAGAGGGATGGTGGTAGGAGAGGTGGTGGCAGGGGTGGTGGCAGGGGTCACTCTCCGGGTGACAACACACCTGATGGGATAATCAACTGACGTCTGTAAACATCTGTGTCACTCCCCTCTCCCTCCTCTCATTCCCCTCTCCTCCCTCCTTCCCTCTCACTCCCGTCCTCTCACCCTCTCCCTTCCTCCCTCCCTCCCTCTCCTCCCCTGTCCCTCCCTCTCCCCCTGCTCCCTCCCCTCCCCCCCTCTCTTCCTCTCTTCCCATGTCCCTCCCTCTCTCCTTGTCACCTTCCTCCCCTTCCACCCTTCTCACCCTACCTCCCCCCTCTTCCCCACCCTAACTTTATCCTTTTATCATCTTTCCCTTCCTCCCTCTCTGCCATCTCTCCTTTCCCCATTTTCTCCCTCATTTACTCAGCCTCTGTTCTCTCTACCTGTTACTTTCTCTATCTATCGCTCTCTCTGTCTCTTTTCTCTTATTTTCTCTTTTATTTCTTTTTTCATTTCTCTTTTAACCTCGCTTCCTCTCTCTTGGTCTTTCTGTCTACCAATTCTCTCTTCCCTTGTCTGTTTCTTTCTATCTCTTTTACACACACACACACAACACTTGCGTCACCCCACCCTTCTCTCTTGGGTTCAGTCAGATGAGGTTCCCTAATGATGTGAACACCTGTTGAACACTGTGTCAGGCAGGTGTAATAAAGTGATGCTGTTGGCTCTCTCTCTCTCTCTCTCTCTCTCTCTCTCTCATCATACTATACGAGCAAATGAAATGGATGACGATAACGACGATGATAACTTGATAAAGAACTTGATGACGGGGTAGAGAGAAGAGAGAAGAGGAGGCAACCAAAGCGGAACACCACCTCTTAAAAAATGCAACATTGATTACGAACAGAGGAAAGTGTGTGTGTGTGTGTGTGTGTGTGTGTGTGTGTGTGAGAATGTAAGGCAGGGGAAAAAAAACTGGTGTACAGGGAAGAAACACGTCAGGGTGAGGGAAAAACGCTTGATGATTATAAGAGAATAGTATAGTAAGGGAGAAAGGGAGGGAGGGAGGGAAGGGGTAAGAGAAGGAGAGGAGGGGAAGGGGAGAGAAGGAGGGAGGAAAGGGTAAGGAAGGAGGGAGGGAGGGAGGGGAAAGGAAGGGAGGGAGGAGGAAGGGGGGGAAGGAGGGAGGGAGTGAGGAATGATAGAAAGAATGAGGAAGGGAGGAGGAAGCGAGGGGAGTGAGGGAGAGAGAGGAGTGGAGGAGAGAGAGAAAGGGAGGGGGAGAGAAGGAGGTAGGAGTGAGGGAGGGGGAGAGAAGGAGGTAGGAGTGAGGGAGGGGGAGAGAAAGAGGTAGGAGTGAGGGAGGGAGGGAGTAAGGAAGAGAGGGAGAGAGGTAGTTCTATTAGATATATGAATAACTAAGAAGTTCCACCTGGTCTTCCTTCCCTCCCTCCTCCTCTCCCTCTCCCTCTCCTACTACCTCCCTTCCTCCCTCTAAGAGCTCCCTGACACCCCCCTCCCTTTTGTGTAGGGGGTAGGAGGGGAAGAGAGTGAGATACGAGGCGAAGTGGGAGAAAAGAGAGAGAGAGAGAGAGAGAGAGAGAGAGAGAGAGAGAGAGAGAGAGAGAGAGAATCACCACTACATATTCACCATCACCATAAAACTACACTTAACAGGTATTTAAATGACCTTGAATGAGAGCTAAAGTAGGTCTTCCCTCTTAACTCTCACCTGTTATCTCTACCTGAACTATTATTATTATTATTAGTAGTAGTAGTAGTATTAGTAGTAGTAGTAGTAGTAGTAGTAGTAGTAGTAATAGTAGTATCCAGAACCAGGAGGGAAAAAATATACTCAGGAATCTCTTTATATATATAATCCGGATTCACTGTTCGCGTTCGTGTTTAGAATCACAAGAGGATAAAAAAACATCAACTAATCTTTCTCCTCATCGCTACACTGAGACTAACGAGGAGACTGATATAAATATTCCCTAAAGTGAAGATGATGAGAATAAAATTGAATAAATTAATACCTTTAAAGAGACTGTAAAACGGAGATAATTAAACTTTAAGCGAATCAAAATATTACTCATTGGGTGGCAGCGTCAGCGGTACGACAACATCTCCTCAAAACAAACTTTCTATCATATCAAACTAACATCACTTTTCTCTACCACGATCAATGTAATAAAGAGTCCTTAGTGGATAGAGCAAAAGGGTAATAAACGAGGTAATACGCAGAGGAGTAATAAATGAAAGAAATAGATAAAAAAGACCCAAAAAATATAACATTATTATGAAATCACCTGGACGCCCTCCACAGCTCATAAACGTGATTGCCAACCGCACGATAACGTCTCCCACCCCACCCCACAACCACCACTACCATATCTCTCCTGATTGGCTAGCGGGAACGGTGGCTCTCTCGCGATTGGTTGGTGCGACCTATAAATCTCCCATGATTGGTTGGCTGGTTCTGATGAATCTCCTGTAATAGTGATGACTCGTCCTTAGTGTGGATGAATATTTGATGATTCAGGGGAAAGAGAGGGAGAGAGAGAGACAGACAGAGATGGCGGATGAAAGGGAAGAAGAAGGTGAGGTAATGAATTGGTGTTCTGAGGGGAGAGGGAAGAGAGAGGGGAAATATGGCCCATGAATAAGTGAGTGGGTTGGATCCTCGTTAGACGCACTCTGTGTATGTGTCGCTTACTTACACACGGCATCAGGTACACACACACACACACACGGTACACACACAGGTAATAATATGTACTCTCAACGTTACCTGTTACCGACAAGGCAAGGCAGAGTACTGAGAGAGAGAGAGAGAGAGAGAGAGAGAGAGAGAGAGAGAGAGAGAGAGAGAGAGAGAGTACTGGTGGTGATGTTTCTTGCACACAAAGGAATAAGAAACATCTAATAACAACAACAACAAGACTAACACACGCTCGCTAAATCCCCTCACCTGGACAAGACAATCTCTCCCACCTTGATTAATTATACATGAACAGGTAGTTAGCAATAAACATGAATATTTAACTCCTTCAAAGATAAACATGTGTGTGTGTGTGTGTGTGTGTGTGTGTGTGTGTGTGTGTGTGTGTGTGTGTGTGTGTGTGTGTGTGTGTGTGTGTGTGTGTGTGTGTGTGTGTGTGTGTGTGTGTGTGTGTGTGTGTGTGTGTGTGTGTGTGTGTGTGTGTGTGTGTGTGTGTGTGTGTGTGTGTGTTCTCTTATTACAACTCTTCTTATCATGGGTGGGGTTCAGGTTAGGTTAGATCACGTATTTTACATTTCAAAGACATATTTCTGTAAAATCATGAGGTATTATTCTGTTACAAGACCAGTGAGTTATCGAGGATGTAAACACCCAACGGAGCCCTCCGATTGGCTAAAAGTTAATGACGTCATGATCAAGAATTCACGTGGTACCTCAGTCGCCCCCATGATTGGTCATTGACCCCCGTGACGTCGCCTGGCAACCTCACCACAACACAAGCAACACAGCTTTTGTTAAACTTTCCTTCACATTACAAACGAAAGAAAAATATTGGCATTGATATTTTTTTTTAGAGACGTTGTTGAAAGGTGGAGTTAGTGTTTAGAAAATTCCCAGCTTGTTTGATCTCCGGAACTCACATAAAGGAGACGAGGAATTCTTAGACTGACAACAAAATCGATTATCACACTACCTCCACACCTCTCTCTCTCTCTCTCTCTCTCTCTCTCTCTCTCTCTCTCTCTCTCTCTCTCTCTCTCTCTCTCATCTTCTGCCTCTTCTTCCTCCTTGCTTCCTTCTTCATTATCACAATTAAGAGAGATATAGATAGGTAATTACATCTTATTTTCTCATCACATTAATATTATTGTTGTTTTTGTTATTTTTGTTGTTATTGTTGTTATTGTTCTTGTTGTTCTTCTCGTTTTCTTGTTCCTCTATCTATTATTATTAAGATTATTATTATTATTATTATCAGTATTAGTAGTTTCATTATTCTTATCTTTACCATTATCATCGTCATTATCACTTCATCATCCACTCCTTCCCTCTCATCATCATCATCATCATCATCATCATCGTCATCATTATATGTATCTTTATTTCGTTCATATTCTTTCATTATACGTAGTTGATCTTGTAAGCCAATGTAAGCAAAACCAGGCTCTCCCCTTCCCCTCCCCTCTCTCACCTCCCTCTTACTTCCCCCCCCTCTTCTTCCCCCTCTCCTTCCTCCCTCTTACTCCCTCCTCCTCTTCTTCCCCTCCCTATCTCACCTCCCCCACTTCCTCTCTCACCTCCCTTCATCTCCCCCTCCCACCTTCCTTCCTCCACTATCTCCCTCCTCCTCTCCCTCTCGCACCTGACGATAACTCACTCTCTCTCCTGTAATTACCTTCACACTCCACTGCTTACCCCAGTGTCTCCTGGGCATGAAGGAAGGGAGAGAGAGAGGAGAAAGAGGATGGGAGAGGAGGAGAGAGAGAGAGAGAGAGAGAGAGAGAGAGAGAGAGAGAGAGAGAGAGAGAGAGACAAAACAAACACTGTCTCCATCCATACTGTCTCTTCCTCTCTCTCTCTCTCTCTCCCCTACACACACACACACCTAATATCAGAGTAATTTTTACTATTAAAACCTTTTCTTATTAGACGTAATTTATACATGTGTGTGTGTGTGTGTGTGTGTGTGTGTGTGTGTGTGTGTGTGTGTGTGTGTGTGTGTGTGTGTGTGTGTGTGTGTGTGTGTGTGTGTGTGTGTGTGTGTGTGTGTGTGTGTGTGTGTGCGTGTGTGTGTTTGTGTCTGTGTGTGCGTGTGTGTGTGAGGTTCTGTGACCTGCCAAGACACACACCTGCACAAGAAAACGTCTGTACATGGCCAGTACACATGTGAATGATAAGCTTACACACCTGCACGCGATCATCCAATATCCTTATATTACAGGTATAGTCGAGACACCTGTGCACGCTGAAACCAAACACCTGTGCATGCCCAGGTGAACAGAGGGCAGGTGTGAGGCCAATCAGTGGTGGGAAGGCCGTCGCAAACACCGTGTGATTCTTAATGCTATTGTCAATAAGGGTTCTCTCTCTCTCTCTCTCTCTCTCTCTCTCTCTCTCTCTCTCTCTTACTTACTCCATTCTAAACACACACACACACACACACACACACACACACACACACTTATTCATGACCTTTCCACGAACAAAAACACGCCATCATCCTCTCCTTCTATCCACTCGTTATTGTGTGTTTGCTTACTTACTCTTTCGTGGAAAATGGAAATAGAAGGTTAATTAAAGGTATAGGGAGGAGGTGAGGTGATGGGTCTGTTGACAGTGGGTCGCTGGATGTCCACGTCGGGCGGAGCGTTAATTGCTCAACAAGTATCTATTATGAGAGAGAGAGAGAGATAGAGAGAGAGAGAGAGAGAGAGAGAGAGAGAGAGAGAGAGAGAGGAGAGAGAGGAGAGAGGAGGTGATATTTACAACGCGATAGACCACACAAATGTCAAATAGCGAGATGAACTTTCTGTCCCAGATGACCAAATGGAGGGAAGGGAGGGAGGGAGGGTAGAGAAGGAGGGAGGGAGGGTGAAGGAGGACGGAAGAAGTGGGAATGGGATGGGGAGAGGAAGGAGGCTGAAGGAAGGGAGGGAGGGGGAGAGGGATTGGGAGGGATGGTGGAGAAAGAGGAGGGGAGAGGAAGGACAGAAGGGAGGAAAGGAGGAAATTTGCGTGGTACTAGGTAGGGGGAAGAGAGGGAGGAAAGGAGGGGAGGAGGGTGAAAAGGAAGGGAGAATATGGGGGAGAGAAGGAAGTGGGGAGGAGGCTACAGTGGGGGAAAGGAGGGAAGAAGAGGGAGAGGAGATAAGTGGGGAGGGGAGAGGGGAAAGGAAAGACTCCGGATACTGTCGTCGTCTCCTCAATGACCTGATTATGCTCCCCTCACCTCTCCCTCTCACCTGTCCTCTCCTTTTCCTCTTACTTCTCTCCCTCTCATATTTCTTCATGCTCTTCCCTCTCCTCTTCCCTCTTACACTCTCTTCTCCTCTTCCACTCTTTCTCCCCTAATTTACCCCACCATCTCATCTCCCTCTACGTTATATCCTAATTCCCTAACACAATAATCATACCTAAATTAACGAAGCAAAAATAAATACGTAAATTATGATGAAAAAACAGAAACACAAACAAAGACAAAGATCACAAAGAAGAGATAATAAGGAAATAAAGAGGAAGAGAATGAGAGACAAGAGATAAGGAGAACGAAGGAAATATTATGAAATGTGATAATTCTTGGGGGAAAAAACGGATGGGAAATTTTAGTCCGAAAGATAGAAAGAGAGTAAGATAAAGAGAGAGAGAGAGAGAGAGAGAGAGAGAGAGAGAGAGAGAGAGAGAGAGAGAGAGAGAGAGAGAGAGAGAGAGAGAGAGAGAGAGAGAGAGAGAGAGAGAGAGAGGAGAGAGAGAGAGAGAGAGAGAGAGAGAGAGAGAGAGAGAGAGTGGAGAGAGAGAGAGAGAGAGAGAGAGAGAGAGAGAGGAGAGAGGAGAGAGAGGAGAGAGAGAGAGAGAGAGAGAGAGAGAGAGAGAGAGAGAGCAGTGAAGGGCATCCAGGCGAGGTCAGACTGATTAAAATGCGGCAATTCATCTTACGAATAACAGGAGTAGCCGAGGGGAGATGGTGATGACTGGTGGTGACTGGTGGTATTGACTGGTGGTGATGACTGGTGGTGATGAATGGTGGTGATGACTGGTGGCATGACTGATGGTGACCAGGTGATGATCAGGTGATGACTGCTGGTGATGACTGTGATGATGACTGGTGGTGATGACTGGTGGTGGTGACTGATGGTGATGAATCGTATAATGACTGGAAAAGATGATGACTGGTGGTGACGACTGGTGATAATGACTGATGGTGACTTGTGGTGATGACTGGTGATGACTGGTAGTGGTGACTGGTGGTGATGAATCGTGATAATGACTGGTGATGATGACTGGTGGTGGTTACTGGTGATGACTGGTGGTGACGACTGGTGATAATGCCTGATGGTAACTGGTGGTGATGACTGGTGGTGATTACTGGTGGTGATGACTGGTTGTGATGAATCGACAATGACTGGTGATGATGACTGGTGGTGACGACTGGTACAATGCCGACTGATGGTGACTGGTGGTGATGACCTGGTGGTGATGACTGTGGTGATGACTGGTCAGGATGAATCGACAATGACTGATGATGATGATCTGGTGGTGATGACTGGTGATGATGACTGGTGGTGAAGGACTGGTGGTGATGACTGGTGATGATGACATGGTGATGATGACGGTGATGATGACTGGTGGTGGA
Organism: Homarus americanus; assembly: GCF_018991925.1. Taxonomy (NCBI): domain Eukaryota; kingdom Metazoa; phylum Arthropoda; class Malacostraca; order Decapoda; family Nephropidae; genus Homarus; species Homarus americanus. The sequence goes on along the minus strand of NW_024729937.1, from coordinate 125,653 downwards.
GCACTGTGATGACTGGTGGTGATGACTAGTGATGATGACTGGTGGTGATGACTGGTGACCCCCATGTAATCAACTTAAAAAAAAAATAAAAGAGAGAGAGAGAGAGAGAGAGAGTTTGTTCACACCGGAAGGGAAAAAGATAAGAGATGACGTCACAGTTTAAAGGGCCGGACAGCCACGTGGTGCTTGTTGACATAGTACACACACACACACACTGAGCTGAGTTGACACATGTGAATTTTATGAATGAGTGTCTTATAATTAGTGTATGACAGGTGTGCAAGGTGGCGGTCACCTCACCTGTGGGCTAACATGTTACGTGGGTGTTACTGACCAGCCTCTGATGTTACTGGTCAGCCTCTGATGTTACTGGCCAGCCTCTGATGTTACTGGTCAGCCTATGATGTTACTGGTCAGCCTCTGATGTTACTGGCCAGCCTCTGATGTTACTGGTCAGCCTCTGATGTTACTGGCCAACCTCTGATGTTATCAATAGCCTCTGATGCCACTTTCAATAGCTCTGATGTTACTGGTCAGCTTGATACTGGTCGCTTCTGATGTTACTGGTCAGCTTCTTGATGTTACTGGCCAACTCTTTTGATGTTACTGGAGCAATCCTGATGTTACTGGTCAGCTTCTTGATGTTACTGGTCAGCTTCTGATAAGCTACTATCAGCTTCTGATGCTACTGAATAACCTTTACGTTACTGGTCATTTGATGTTACTGGTCAGCCTCTGATGTTACTGTCAGCTTGATGTTATCACGTCGATGTTACTGGTCAGCTTCTTGATGTTACTGGCCAGCTTGATGTTACTGGCCAGCCCTGATGTTGCTGGTCAGTTTCTGATGTCACTGACCAGCCTCTGATGTTACTGGTCAGCTTCTGATGTTACTGGCCATCCTCTGATGTTACCACAGCCTCTGACGTTACTGGTCAGCTTCTGATGTCACTTTGGTCAGCCTCTGATGTTACTGGCCAGCCTCTGATGTTACTGGTCAGCTTCTGATGTTACTGGTCAGCTTCTGATGTTACTGGTCATTTCTGATGTTACTAACAGCCTCTGATGTTACTGGTCAGCTTGATGTTACTGGTCAGCTTCTGATGTTACTAACAGCTTCGATGTTACTGGTCAGCTTCGATGTCATTGGTCAGCTTCTGACATTGGTCGGGGCTTTGATGTTACTGGTCAGCTTCGATGTTACTGGTCAGTTTCTGATGTTACTGGCTTAGCCCTGATGTTACTGGCCAGCCTCTGATGTTACTGGTCAGCCTATGATGTTACTGGTCAGCCTCTGATGTTACTGGCCAGCCTCTGATGTTACTGGTCAGCCTCTGATGTTACTGGCCAGCCTCTGATGTTACTGGTCAGCTTCTGATGTTACTGGTCAGCTTCTGAGGTTACTGGCCAGCCTCTGATGTTACTGGTCAGCCTCTGATGTTACTGACCAGCTTCTGATGTTACTGGCCAACCTCTGATGTTACTGGCCAGCCTCTGATGTTACTGGCCAACCTCTGATGTTACTGGCCAGCCTCTGATGTTACTGGCCAGCCTCTGATGTTACTGGTCAGCTTCTGATGTTACTGGCCAGCCCTGATGTTACTCGGTCAGTTTGACGTTACTGGCCAGCTTCTGATGTTACTGGTCAGCCTCTGATGTTATTACTGGTCAGCCTCTGATGTTACTGGTCAGTTTGATGTTACTTGGCCAACTTGATGTTACTGGTCAGCTTCTGATGTTAATGGGTCAGCTCGATGTTACTGGTCAGCCTCTGATGTTACTGGTCAGCCTCGATGTTACTTTATTGGTCGCTTCTGATGTTACTTATCAGCTTCTGATGTTATCAACAGCTCTGATGTTACTGGTCAGCCTCTGATGTTGGTCAGCTCTCTGATGTTACTGGCTTGATGTTACTGGTCAGCTTGATGTTACTGGTCATTTTACGTTACTGGTCAAATTTCTTGATGTTACTGGTCAGCTTCTGATGTTACTGGTCAGCCTCGATGTTAATGTCGCTTCTCTGATGTTACTGGTCAGTTTCTGATGTTACTGGCCAGCCTCTGATGTTACCGGTCAGCCTCTGATGTTACTGGTCAGCCCTCTGATGTTACTTTCGTCAGCCTCTGATGTTACTGGTCAGCCTCTGATGTTACTTGGTCAGCCTCTGATGTTGCTCGGTCAGCCTCTGATGTTACTGGTCGCTTCTGATGTTACTGGTCAGCCTCTGATGTTACTGGTCAGCCTCTCTGATGTTACTGGTCAGCTTGATGTTACTGGTCAGTTTCTGATGTTACTGGCCAGCTTCTGATGTTACTGGTCAGCCTCTGATGTTACTGGTCAGCTTCTGATGTTACTGGTCAGCTTCTGATGTTACTGGTCAGCTTCTGATGTTACTGGCCAGCCTCTGATGTTACTGGTCAGCTTCTGATGTTACTGGTCAGCTTCTGATGTTACTGGTCAGCTTCTGATGTTACTGGCCAGCCTCTGATGTTACTGGTCAGCTTCTGATGTTACTGGCCAACCTCTGATGTGTATGGTAGCTTCTGATGTTACTGGCAGCCTCTGATGTTACTGGCCAGCCTCTGATGTTACTGGCCAGCCTCTGATGTTACTGGCCAGCCTCTGATGTTACTGGCCAGCCTCTGATGTTACTGGCCAGCCTCTGATGTTACTGGCCAGCCTCTGATGTTACTGGCCAGCCTCTGATGTTACTGGCCAGCCTCTGATGTTACTGGTCAGCCTCTGATGTTACTGGTCAGCCTCTGATGTTACTGGTCAGCTAACGAGACAATACACATATACCCACACACGTACACAAGACAGTACACACGAACACACGCGCCTACACACGTACACATGCACCTACACACGTACACGAGAGAAAGCCTACAGCCAAACGGAAAACTGTGAACGTTTGATTGGAGACATACTGAGAAACACACCAGGGTGTACACACACTTGATCTCCGAGAAGAAGTGTTCAGGAAACGTTCACAATGAGACGGTCATGACGCACACACATCCGTACACGTGAGCGTATAGTTGTGTGTGTATGGTGGCCATTTTTTTTTCAGGTAGAATTTCCCTTTCCTTAAAATCTTCCAAATAAAGTAAAAATAAATAAATAAATAAATAAATAAATACATAAATAAAACACAGTTATCTCATCTTTATGTCACAGGTAATTTATGTAATGTTTTTCGTCATTAAATCACCGAAAATAACGAAATAACGTCAAGAAAACTATCTGAGATGTTAAATAAATGAGCAGCGGCCAAGACGACAGCCAATGAGAACCGCACATCACTAGGAAGCACCAATCACAGCATTGATCTTGCGGGGGAGCCGAAGGCGAAGGCGAGTGATGGTGAGGCTGCGCGGTTGCCATGACGACAGCCAATCATCATCCTGGGATCACTCCGGGAGCCAATCAGCAGCAGAGACTGACGGGGATGCCGACGGCGGAACACATATAAAGGGAGATGGCACCTACGTCATACCAGTACAATATGGCGAACTGTGCTACTGTGATGACGTAACTGGTGGCTGGGGGTTATAATGGTAAGAATATAACCTAATATGGCGGAGTAATGTAGAGGGAAGATGTTGTTAGCGAGATGGAGGATGATGTGGGTGATGGTGGTACTAGTTGGAGGGCGGATCAATACCTGGGCTGTGATTAACTGATGGAGATGGGAGAATTGTTGACACACACACACACACACACACACACACACACACACATACACACACACCTGCAATTAAAAACTATTAACACACCTGTAACTACAAATTGTCAGGTCCCTCATAACACCACCTGTGAGGGAGTTACTACACCACGTCAGGCCCCTCATAACACCACCTGTGAGGGAGTTACTACACCACGTCAGGCCCCTCATAACACCACCTGTGAGGGAGTTACTACACCACGTCAGGTCCCTCATAACACCATCTGTGAGGGAGTTACTACACCACGTCAGGCCCCTCATAACACCATCTGTGAGGGAGTTACTACACCACGTCAGGTCCTCATAACACCATCTGTGAGGGAGTTACTACACCACATCAGGCCCCTCATAACACCATCTGTGAGGGAATTACTACACCACGTGATGCTCCTCATTAACACCATCTGTGAGGGAATTACTACACCACGTAATGCTCCTCGTTAACACCACCTGTAAGGGAGCTACTACACTACGTGTCTGCTGTTCAACACTTCAGCTCACATGATCTACGTGACCTCCACTGTAAACATTAATTTGTATGTTCACTGTATATTCCTCTACCTTTCTCTAATGAAGGCTTTTGTTAAACCACCAATGTATGTAATAAGTCATTTATGTCCAATGTATATTTTCAGCCTTCGAGCTGCAGAACTTTTTCAATAAACCGTTATTATATTATTATTATTATTATTATTATATTATTATTATTATTATTATTATTATTATTATTATTATTATATTATTATTATTATTACACCTGCACTACAATTACTATACCAACACACCTGTACACGTCATCCCTACCTGTTAATTAAGGTGTGTTGTTGATGCATGTAGTATAGGTTGTCTGTTTGTCTGCCTTTATGTCTTATTCTGGTTTTTTTAATTCGTTTTCATTCTTTAGTTTTCCCTCTCTCTCCCCCTCGACCCCTATTTATCTGTCATTCTCTCTCCCTGTCATTCTCTGTCTGTCTGTCTGTCTGATTGTCTCTATCCATCTATCTATCTATCCATCTATCTATCTATCTATCTATCTATCTATCTATCTATCTATCTATATCTGTTGTTGCTATGGTGAAAAATATCTTATCCTCCAATAGCATGAAAAAGATCTCAAGAGTCAGTAGCATGAAATAGATCTTGGCTTTCTGCACAGGTGATCACTGAGAGGGGAAAAAAATATACCTTTTTTCTCCACCTCCTCACGCAGCAAGACGGAGATGACTACTGATACGGGAAGCTGCCACGCGTGAGGTATGCCAGTGAAGCGTGAAGCCCAGGTGTAGCGGACAGGTGTGTTGGTGGTGAGGTATGTGGTGGTGGTGGTGTAGAGGTGTGTTGGTGTTGGGATGTGGTGGTGGTGAGGTGTGTTGGTGTTGAGATGTGGTGGTGAAGAGGTGTGTTGGTGGTGTTGGTGGTGGGGTAGTGTGGTAGTGGACAGGTATGTTGTGTAGCAGATGTTCTCGGCAGGTGTGGTGGACAGGTGTGTTAGCGGACAGGTGGACTGGATGAGAGGTGTGGCTAGTATAGAAGTGACAGACAAGTGTATTGACTAGATGATGTATGTGTGTGTGTGTGTGTGTGTGTGTGTGTGTGTGGAGGCAGTTGCACAGGTGGTGACTGAGTGCACATGTGTTAAGGCTTGTGTGACAGACTGACAGACAGACTGACAGACAGACTGACAGACAGACTGACAGACAGACCAACTCGATTCATCCATCACTCATTCTTCTTCCATTTATTATCACATTACATTATTCTTTCCATTCTCTTTCTTCAATTCCTTCTTTCTTTCTCCTTTATCTCTCATCTCCTATCACCCTCTTCTCCCCCCTTCTATGTCTTCCTGTTTCTAAGATTATCTCTTTATTGCCAATTTTTTCTACCTCTTATCCTCCCTCTACCTTCTTTCCCTTTCCTTCCTCTTCTTCCTCCTCCTCTCATCCTTTCCCCTTCCTTCCCTTCCTCCCCATTCCCCCTCCTCCTCTTATCATCACTCCCTTTCTTCTCCTCCTCATCCTCCTCTCTCCTCCTCCTCCTCCCTCACCTCCCCACCTTCCTTCCTCCTCTCGTCTCTCCATTTCTCCTTCTTCTCCTTCTCCTCTTACTTCCCTGGAGGAGGAGGAAGAAGGAGAGGAGGAAGGGGGGGGGAGGTGAACCAGGTGGCGGTACACTGGGTCACTCTCTGTTGGTCAAGGATGAAGACGCCAAGACACCCCGTCACCTGTGTGTGTGTGTGTGTGTGTGTGTGTGTGTGTGTGTGTGTGTGTGTGTGTGTGTCTTCCCATCGCCCTGACGAGGTGGTGGAATGGGTCACTTAGATGAGGGGTATTAGGATGGGGCAAAATGGGACGGAAATGGACTCTGGGACGGGGCATTGGGATAGGGGGGTTCTAGAATGGGACACTAATATGGGACAGAATGGGACAGATAAGCACTCAGGGATAGACGGTACTAGAAAAGGACAGGTAAGTACTCTGGGATGGGATAGAATGAGTCACTGGGATGGGCCGGAAGAGAATCACGGTGGACAGGTAAATATAATGTTATGCACCTGGGAACACCTGGTCAGGATGTAGCTATTTACTAATTAACAAACCCGGTGACAAAAACTGGCCTCTTGGACCTACCTGCCTGCCTCCCTCCCTCACTTTACAACCTCCTCCTTCCTCCTCCTCATCCCCTTCCTCTTTCTCTTCCTCTCCTCAGCCTCCTGCTTCTTCTGTTCGCTCAAAACTATCATACTCCTCTTCTTCTTCCTCTTCCTCCTTCACTTTCAAACCCTCCTTTCTCTTCTTGTTTCTTCTTCGTCTTCTTCCTTATTTTTCTAAACGTTTCCCTTCCTCCTCACCCCTTCCTCTTCTTCTTCTTCCTCCTCCATCTTATTTTTTTTATTCCTCCCTCTCTTTCAAGACCTTCCCCTTCCCTTCCTTTCTTCTTTATCTTCATCCATCCTCCTTCCCTCTCCTTCCTTCTCCTCTCCTTCCTTCCCCTCCTCTTCCCTTCTTTCCCCTCCATTCCTCCCCACCAATCAACTAATTAGTCATTACTTTACCTGTACTTTAAAACAAGACCTGTATTTGTTATTAACTGAGAGAGAGAGAGAGAGAGAGAGAGAGAGAGTAAGAGACAGAGAAAGAGATAGAGAGTGAGGGATGAGAGGGAGGGTGGTAGTGAGAGGGGAGAGAAGGGGAGGAGGAGTGGTAGGGGGTAGAGTTCACCTGTCCAAACCCAGGGCTGAGGGCCGTAGCGACCACCTGCCGCCGTCTCACCTGAGGCCCCACCTGTCTGGCTCTCTCAGGCATGGAGCATCTTTGTTACGCCTCTCTCTCTCTCTCTCTTCCACCCCTTTCTCCCCCCTCTCTATCTATCTCTCCCACTTCTCTCCGTCTTTCTCTTCATATCTCACAATTCCTTATATTCTTCTGCCTTACACCTCTTCCCCTCATCCTTATGTCTTCTTACTCCTCCTCCTCGTCTTTCATTCTTGCTCTCTTTATTCCCTCTTACTTCTCTTCCCTTTTATCCTTATCTCTTAATCTTGTCCATCTTCATCCTTTCTTTCTTGCTCTCTTCCTCCTTCTCTCTTCGTCTCTTCCTTCCCTCTTCCTCTTCTTCCTTTCATCTTCTCACCTCTCCCTTCTCTCACCCTTTATCATACTTCTCCTTCCATTCCCCATCCTCTCTCTCTCTCTCTCTCTCTTTCTCTCATTTGTCTTCTTTTCATCCTTTCTTTCATGTCTCACTTCTCTTCCTCATTCCTCTGTCTTTCTCTCATCACCTTTCCTCCCTTCTTATCTCTTCTTCCTTCTCCTCCTCCTCCTCCTCCTTAACATTTCCCCCATTCTTTAGCTCTCACTGTCTCACGAAAAGAATGAAGGAGGGAGGGAGAGAAGGAGGGAGAGAAGGAGGGAAAGAGGACGTAGGAAAAGAGACGAGAGGGAGAGAGGGAGTGAGGAAGGAAAGAGAGGGAGGGAAGGAAGGGAAGGGAGGGAAAGAGATGAGAGGAAGAGTGGGAGAAGAAGGAAGGGAAGGATTGAGCAAAACGAGAAGAAAGGAGCTAGAGGAGAGGGAGAGAACGAAACAAGGGAGGAAGGGAGACGAGAGAGAGAGAGAGAGGGTGGCAGGGAGGGAGGGAGGGAGCAGGTAAGTGTGTCAGGACAAAGCGAGAAGGGCAGGTGCGCCTCTCGTTTGTACAGGTGACACACACACACACACACACACACACACACACACACACACACACACACACACACACACACACACACAATCTTGTCTATCCTCTGTTTAAACCTAAAAAAAAAAAAAAAAAAAAAATACAAATAAAACCTTTGTATTATTATAAAGAAAAACATTATTAAAACATATTAATTATCACTCCCTGGTTTATATAGTTTAATTGGGTCGTTTAAGATGAACTATGAGATAATGGTCGGTGTGTTAGGGTTGTTAATGGTGTGGGGGGGAGGGGGGAAGGGGGAGGGGGGAGCGGGGAAGGGGGAGGGGGTTGTAGAGAGGAAAGGTGTGTTCAGACGCATGCGCAGGAGATGGTGTTTACATTGTTGTGACGGGCCAGCTGAGACGCGGCTCTCCACCCACCCACCCACTAGCCACCCACTCATCCTCATCCATCTTCTCACCCACTAACCCCCCATCCCATCCACTCATCCCCATCCGTCTATCAGCCTGCCACCCACTCACCCACCTCATCCACCTACCCACCAACCCATCCAACGACCCGCTCGCCACTCACCCCATCCATCTATCCACCCACCTAACCTATCCCCCATCCACCCATCCATCCACACCATCCACCTACATCTAGAGTTATTGCAAGAGAAGACCGCCGTACCTGAGGGAATTCGACAGTGTACAGTACAGGTAACACTGGACAGACAGGTAAGCCTCTTCTCACACCTGAGCCAAGAGGGCAGCATAGAACCAGAGACACATAGGTGAGGGGCAACAACACGACCGCCACGGCAGAAACATAACGTGGACACACACACACACCACACACACACACACACACACACACACCACACACACACACACCTGTGACTCGGTAATTAAGGTCACACACACAGGTAGAAGGGGGAGGAGGTAATGACCGGTGCTGGGGGGTGAAGGTTCGAACTGGGGGGTTTTCTTGTAATTGATAACTCACCTCCTTCCGTCCGTCCAATACCTGGGATGGACGCCGTGGGAACTGACTGACTGACTGACTGACTGAGTGAATGACTGTCTGAGTGAGTGAGTGTCTAACTGTCTGAGTGAGTGACTGTCTGACTGTCTGAGTGAGTGACTGTATGAGTGAATGAGTGTCTGAGTGAATGACTGTATGACTGTCTGAGTGAGTGACTGTCTGTCTGTCTGAGTGAGTGACTGTCTAACTGTCTGAGTGAGTGACTGTCTGTCTGTCTGAGTGAGTGGACTGTCTGACTAAGTGTGAGTGAGGTGTGGGAGGCAAGGATGTGCTTTTGAGGAATGAGTGTTGTGTCTGTCTGTCTGCCTGTCTCTCTCTCTGTCTGTCTGTCTATCTCTTGTTTTTCTATCTTTCCTTCTGTCTATCTGTCTTCTTTTTTTTTCTCTCTCTTTCTCTCCATTTTCTCATTCTCTCTCCCCCCCCACCCACACCCCCCACCCCACCCACACCCCCCCACAATCCTCTTTCCACCTATAAAAAAAATAAAAATGTCAATCCCATTTACACAATAGGTCACGGCTGCCCGGGTACATTTGTCAACTCTCAACTCTCCTGCAATTTGCCTTTCAACGTGCACATAAAATTAATGACTCTTGATTTCCTGGCGGATCTGAATGAGTAATTAAGATTTTTTATTTCCTCTAGGATGATCTATTTAACGTGAAATGACTCGACTTGGCATCCCACGTTAACTGCTATGGTGATTTTTTTCCTAGGATGATCTAATAACCTTAGTATCGACAGTGATTTTTTTTCCTAGGATGATCTACAGTAACTTGAATGAACCGTGGTACGTATACAGAATTGCTAGAGAGAGAGAGAGAGAGAGAGAGAGAGAGAGGTTCCACACTCATACTACAGTACTACCAATAAGTACACCTGATCATCTTAACCAAGCCCTAATTAACCTGCCGATACCTGGAAGTTTGGGATCAAGAGCTCATCATTACCTTTAAATATTAATCAATTTTATGGATAGATAGATAGATAGATAGATAGATAGATAGATAGATGTGTCCTGCACCTCTCTCTCTCTCGCTTTCTTCCCATCTCCACTAATATCTCCTTTCCACTTTTCTCTCTACCAACCTTTTCGATGGTTTTTCTTCCTCTCTCTGTTTTCCCATCTCTCTCTCTCTCTCTCTCTCTCTCTCTCTCCGGATGGGTCGCCCCTAGACTGTGGGAAGCACCATAATTACGATATGGAAGTGAATATAATTACCTCGGTGAGAGAAAATCGTGGCTCTCTCTCCCTCCTCCTTTCTCTCCCTATCCCTTCCTTTCTATTTTTCTCTCTCTCTACCTCCCCCCCTCTCTCCCTTCTTCTTCTCTCTATCTCCCTTCCTCCTGCTTGTATCCTGAGACTCTTACAGGTGACTCTCAGGTGACTCTCAGGTGACTCTTACAGGTGACTCTCAGGTGACTCTTACAGGTGACTCTCAGGTGATTTTCATTTAACGGAATAATTTTTTAAGTAAATCATTTTAAGTAACTCAATTTAACAGTAATAGTAATAGTAATAGTAACAATAATAGTAACAGTAATAGCAATAGTAATAGTGACAGTAATAGTAATAGGATGATTGACGCCCTACCTGCCTACATGGCTCCGGTGTTCTGGTTAATGAGTTCCGTTTTCTGTGACGTGTGAGTGTTTGTGTGTACGTAGTTGTTATGTGGTGTTTTTCTTGTGTTTGTCTGTGTGTCTGTTTTTTCTGTCTTTCTCACTATCTCGTTCTCTGTCTGTCCCTGTCTTTCTCTCTCTCTCTCTCTCTCTCTCTCTCTCTTACACCCCAACTTATAGTGGGTGGTGGAGGATGGTGATAAAGAAAGAAAAATAATGAGGAAAAAACGGCGGAGAGAGAGAGAGAGAGAGAGAGAGAGAGAGAGAGAGAGAGAGAGAGAGAGAGAGAGAGATGAAATTTGTGGATAAACAGAAAACAAAAGCAAGCTAAAAATAAATCAGATAAGAAAAATTTGAAACTGAAAACGAATAATAATAATAATAATAATAATAATAATAATAATAATAATATGATGATGATGATGATGAAGGTGATGATGATGATGATGACTAAGAATAACAACAAGGAATAATGAAAGGGAGAAATACAAAAAAGGGTAAAAAGAAGAAGAAGGGGGAAGAGGGAAGAAACGAATGAAGGAAATAATAAAAAATGATGGAGGAGGTGGAAATGGAGAGAAAATGTAAGAACAAGAAAAAGAGGTGGAAGAGGAGGAAGAAGAAGAAGAGGAGGGGAGTGAAGGAGAAGAAGAGGAGGAGAGTGGAGGAGAAGAAGAGGAGGAGGAGTGCTTGGTCATTACCCATGTGAGTCTCTTGGGTCGCTTAGTGTACCAATAACCTCCCCCTCCTGTTCCCGCCTAACACACCCCTTCTCCCCAACACCCTGCCCTCCCCACCTCACCCCACCTGTCCCTCCCTCAACCACACCCCGCCAGCACCACCTCCCGGGCCCCAACACTCCTCCTACAAGCAACCAGGCCTCAAAATCCTGTAGGAGGTCCGGCTTAGCGAATGTGTTTTTCCCTCCGTCTCTTCTCCGTGATCTTGGCAAAGGACGAGTTCCCATAATGAACCTGGAAGACGCTAGATGGACCAGTCATAACCCCAGGATTCCGGCAGGAGGGAGATTGTGATTGGCTGAGGAAGCTAAACTGGGGGGGAGGAGAGGTTACCTCCTTCCCCCCATGAGCACGCGTTCTCAGCGGCAGAGGAAGATTAGGACGATAGAAGGGATTTGCGCGTCACAGGGCCTTGGGTAGCGCTCGGGTCCTTCTGGGTCGGAAGATGAGGAGCCCACCGCCGGAGTAATTTGGTCGGGTAGTTCTCATCCGACAAGTTCGGGTCAGGATCGGGTCACCAGATTCCACCACCACTCTTTCCGCTCGTCCGGTGCCGCGATGCCACCTAGTACGGTAGCTGAGAAAACAATGACATAACAACTGGAAGGGAAGGAGGAGGAGAGAGAGAGGGAGAGAGAGAGAGAGAGAGAGAGAGAGAGAGAGAGAGAGAGAGAGAGAGAGAAAGAGAGAGAGAGAGAGAGAGAGAGAGAGAGAGAGAGAGAGAGAGAGAGAGAGAGAGAGGAGAGAGAGAGAGAGAGAGAGGGGAGAGAGAGAGAGAGAGAGAGAGAGAGAGAGAGAGAGAGAGAGAGAGAGAGAGAGAGAGAGGAGAGAGAGAGAGAGAGAGAGAGAGAGAGAGAGAGAGAGAGAGAGAGTGGGAGAGTATACCCGACCCCTACACGACACCTCAAAGCTCCTGTAGAGACGATAAAACATTTATCTGTCGCTATGTTACACCTTAGGTTTGGTTAGGTTAGGTTAGGTTAGGTTAGGAGGAGGATAATTACAGCGAGGACGGACGTGTAAATAACCGTAAGGGGGTGTTGTGGGGAGGAGGAGGAGGTCGATTTCTTTACCTCAAATTCGACGTCGTGGGAAGTACTCGACCTCTCGACGACTTGTTATCGCTACTGAAAAAAAAAATAAAAAGAGAAGTTCATAGTCGTTTTGTTTCTCTCGAATAAGAACGAACACTTGATGACAGTGATGACGACAACGAGGAGAGAACGAGGAACGACTTCTTGCTTGTACTTCAGTGTCGTGGTGAAGGACTCATCGGCCCTTCAACGACACATAATAGCAATTGAAGGGAGAATAAACAGCAGTTCATCGTCGTTTCTTTCCCCTTAAGAGTACTACTAGCCGATGACGACGTGTGTGTGTGTGTGTGTGTGATTGACAGACTGTGGTTGGGGTCGTGTGGAGATCAGCTCGGAATTGCCAGGTTTTTTGAGGGAAGGGAAGGAAGAAGGGAAGAAAGGAGGGAGGAGGGGGGGGAGGGAAGGAGGGGAGGGAGGTAGGGAGCCAAGATTGTGTGGTGTTTGTGTTTAAGGGAATTTTATTTAGGGGGTCGTACTGTTTTTAAGGACTTATGCAGACAGACAGACAGATACACAGACAGATACACAGACAGACAGACTGATACACAGACAGACAGACAGACAGACAGACAGACAAACACGTGAGGAAGGATCATTTACACACACACACACACGGGAACCACCTCTCCTCCCTGAATCACCCATATATAACATCTCTGTATCTAGTTACCTTTCACCTGCCCTCACCTGTAGGAGTAGCAGCAGGTGTAAAGTATATATATTGGGGAGGGTCTTTCTCTGGTTCACTGTGGTGGTGGTGGTGGTGGTGGTGACAGCATTCACCGGAGGGGGGGGAGAGAGAGAGAGAGAGAGAGAGAGAGAGGAGAGAGAGGAGAGAGAGAGAGATTCAAATCCAACCTAACCTAATCCACCCAAGCAACTGACTAGCTAACCAAACATCATCCGACCAAAAAAAATGCACCCAACCCCGACCAAACACCTGACATGAAGCAACGTCTGACCAGCCGACCACTACTGGGCCAAGTTTATAGAGACCAATAAAACAGAAGGTGACACTCAGAATACTGAGCACCGTAAACATACCATTACACGTGGTATATCCCTCCTACCTGTGTGTGTGTGTGTGTGTGTGTGTGTGTGTGTGTGTGTGTATGTGTGTGTGTGTGTGTGTGTGTTTTTATGTTTCCTGTGGTTGATTGATGTTTACTTTGACCTTATATAGTATAGAAGAAAATGAGAGAGAGAGAGAGGGTACTAATTCGTTGCCATGGTGATGATAATGACGTCAGAAAGATGTTAGTGTTTTGTTATTAATACCTCTAACTGTCTGCTATCTCTCTTTATATATTTATTATCTAAGTCACCCCTCTCAGTCTCCCTCACTTCTACCCGTTTTCTACTACAGGGGAAACTATAAATAATCCTTTAACCTATTTGAAACGTCGACTCAAAGAAAGGAAAAAAAAAAAAAAACATTTGGACCTGTATCCCCTTTTAGTATTTTGATTACGAGACAAAGATCCGTATCTCCTGTGGCCGTTCATCACACACTCCTCCAGGGGGGGTTGTCGTCATCATTAAGGGGTTCAATATAGACCTTTAATTGGTTCTTGCAGTGGATGAATTTATTAAGGCATAGCGGAAGGCGGGCGTGGCGGGGGTGAGGCTGTCCTGCTGGGTGTAATGGGGAGGGGAGGAAGTAGTGTGGTGGAGAGAGAGAGAGAGAGAGAGAGAGAGAGAGAGAGAGAGAGAGACCATGTACACACCGCCACGGGAGAACAAGGAAGGACCTCCCTCAACACCGGGGTGAGAAGGATAACAACAGCCTCCTAAGTTAAAATTTCGACGCCTCCTGCAGGAAATAGGAAGTCGGAAATTCAGGCCGAAGTGAGAAAACTGATAATTTCCCTTCCTGGTCTGTGTTAGGATCTGGTGAGGAAGGAGGAAGGGAAGGAGGAGTAGGAGGGAAGGAAGCGGAGATGGTTGAGAAGGAGGAGAAGTGTGCAGTGGAGGAAGAGAGATGGTGAAAGAGGAGGAGAAGGAGGAGGTGGAAGAGGAGGAGTAGGAGGAGAGGAGGAAGAGAAGAAGATGGGAAAGATGGAAGAGATAGTGGAGGAGGAGAAGAAGGAGAAGATGATATAGAAAAAAACACCAAGAAGAAAGAGGTGGGTGGAAGAGGCAACACAATAATAAGATTCTCCTTTAAAGGATGTGAACTATAAGAGATTCAAACCCGCTTCGATATTGTTTCTTGAACCTGTATGTTTATACACGTAAAGAAAATATCCCTAACCTAACCTAATCTAACATCGCTAAAAATATCCATCTCTCGCTAAAAAAAATCCATAAATCGCTAAAAATATCCATAAATCGCTAAAAAGTATCAATAAATCGCTAAAAATATCCATAAATCGCTAAAAACATCCATAAATCGCTAAAAAAAATCCATAAATCGCTATAAAAACATCTACAGGTATAATTTCGGACAGAACGAACGCTCGGCTGACTAAACCATGACTAATTAATCGTAAGAGTCTTGAAGCACTGAGACCATGAACCTCCGCTACGGTTGTGTATCCGTACAGGTGATTGAGGACCCAGGCCTATCACACCTGGGCACACCTGGCCGCTTAATTACACCTGGTTAGTTACCGGAGGAGGAGGAGGAGGAGGAGGAGGAGGACGTGTGACGGACTTAACGACGCTACGACAAAGGACTACTAAGGGTCGTTGAGGGTGGGTAGTGACGGAAGATGACAACGAGGGGGAGGGACAGGAGGGGGGTAGGGTGACGGGAGGTGACGGGAGGTGACCTGTGGTGCGGCTGATGATCGGAAGTGTATGTAAGAGACAAGGGGGGAGACCTGTCTCTTTGTCTTCTTCTCGCTTCGCTTGTTGTCTCTCTCGTTATCTCTTCCTTCTTCTCCTCATCCTCCTGTTCTTCTTTTTCTCCTCCTCTTCTCCTTCTCTTCTCCTTCTCTTCTACTCCTCCTCCTCCTCTTCCTTCTCTAGTTATCTCTCTTTTTGTCTTAGTGATGGCGAGGCCCTTCCCCGCCCCCGCCCCCCACCATCTTGTCCTAGTTATTGTCCTTTTGTTTACAAGGTGACAAGGAGGAGGAGGAAGAGGAGGAAGAGGGAGGAGGAAGAGGAGGAGGAAGAAGAAACGAGGAGGAGGAGGAGGAGGAGGAAGAAGAAGAAAACGAGGAGGAGGAGGAGGAGGAGGAAGAAAGGTGATAAAATAAGAAGATGCGTTTTTTTGTTCAGTAGCAGCGATTCAGTCATTTATAATCTTACGAAGGAAACACCATTAGATGCTCATTTGTTTTTCAGTGTTCGCGGTTCATATCACTTATTGTTTTTAACCCTTCGATATTTTAAGACTAAACAATTAGACGTTCCTTCGTTTTTTCAGTAGTCGATGCTCATTTGTTTTTTATTCATTCTTATATGTAGTGATAATATTACAGCTAATGTATCAACAGTGAGGGTTTAAGAATGTATTATGACACACACACACACACACACACACACACACACACACACACGACAGCTGATCCTATAAATGAGGTTTCAATATCAACTCAGCTTTCGCTTTTGACTTCCATTTCGGTTTCAATTTAAATTTCAGTTTCCTTTCAGTTTCAGTTTAACCTTAGATTCAGCTTAAGTTTCATGTTCCTTTAGTTCCTGTACTTGTCTTTTGGCTTTTGTACGTTATCAAGCGTCTTAAATTAATTCCTCTCTGACTACCAACATCATCCCTGTGTCAAAGCAGTACGATAGTGTGGGTCAACTAACTGAGCTCAGGCATCGTCTCCCAGTACTGGCGGACGTACGATACATACATTAACTTTACTCTCCCCCCTATTAAATACAACCTCCCCTTACTATCAACCCCCTTAGAACCACCCCAGAGATACTATCACCCCATATACTAAGTTTGACGAAGATACGACCAATGATGTGGGAGCAGTAAGTTAACACACACAGACGGACAGACAGACATACTAAACCAGACTGCCTTACCACCATACCATCGGATTAAATTATGAAAGCCAATTGACTATGTATCGCTAAGAAGATATCCTCTATGTCGAAAACTCAGGTAACTTAGGTGTTAATTAAGGTATATATATCTCACCTGACAGGTAACATGGATGTGGTCCCGGCAGCAACACTCACTCACCTGCGGGGAAAGAGAGAGAGAAAAAAAATAATTATTAAACACACAGGAATGATGGAGGACACATGGAAGATGGATATGACGTATAGGAACAGGTGAGAGAAGGTGAGGAAAAATGAGGGAGAGAAGAAGGAAGGAGAGAGAGAGAGAGAGAGAGAGAGAGAGAGAGAGATAAACATTTGCCAAGAGGAAAAAATACACTGATCTGAGAAAAGACGGATGATGATGTGTGTGTGTGTGTGTGTGTGTGTGTGTGTGTGTGTGTGTGTGTGTGTGGTTAGGTGTCTCTTTACATACTTGGCCAGTCAGGAATCTTGTGTACCCCAGAACTGGTTATCCACGGGTCTTGCTTTCTCTACCCCAACACCCACACACACACACACACACACACACACACACACACACACACACACACACACACTAAGACTCTCACCTTGGACAGTTCGCCACTCAATATCCCACACAAATTTGTACCTTACATGAACACAACCCTTTCAACTAGCAGGAATCTTACATAAACAAGAACCCGGCTAGTAGAAACCTTCCAACTAGCAGGAACCTTACATAAACAAAGCCGGCTATTAGAACTCTTCCAACTAGCAGGAGCCTTACATATACAAGAACCCGGCTAGTAGAACCCTTCCAACTAGCAGACACATAAACAAGAACCCGGCTAGTAGAACCCCGTTATACCAACCAGCTTCTACACAGATATGAACCCTACCAAGAGAAGCGTCAAATAAAGGGGGTTCTCTATAACACTAGTCTCTGTACCTGTAATTGTTATGGTACCTGTAATTGTGACTGTACCTGTATCTTCCCTCGCACCTGTACTGTACCTGTAATTGTGACTGTACCTGTATCTTCCCTCGCACCTGTACTGTACCTGTAATTGTGACTGTACTTGTATCTTCCCTCGCACCTGTACTGTACCTGTAATTGTGACTGTACCTGTGTCTTCCCTCGCACCTATACTGTACCTGTAATTGTGAATGTACCTGTATCTTCCCTCGCACCTGTACTGTATATGTTGTGAATGTACTTGTATCTTCCCTCGCACCTGTACTGTACCTGTAATGTGAGATATTACCTGTGTCTTACCTATACTGTACCTGTAATTGTGAATGTACCTGTATCTTCCCTCGCACCTGTACTGTACCTGTAATTGTGAATGTACTTGTATCTTCCCTCGCACCTGTACTGTACCTGTAATTGTGACTGTACCTGTATCTTCCCTCGCACCTGTACTGTACCTGTAATGTGGTCTTGTATCTTCCCTCGCACCTGTACTGTACCTGTAATTGTGACTGTACCTGTCTTCCCTCGCACCTATACTGTACCTGTAATTGTGTGAATGTACCTGTATCTTCCCTCGCACCTGTACTGTACCTGTAATTGTGAATGTACTTGTATCTTCCCTCGCACCTGTACTGTACCTGTAATTGTGAATGTACCTGTGTCTTCCCTCGCACCTATACTGTACCTGTAATTGTGAATGTACCTGTATCTTCCCTCGCACCTGTACTGTACCTGTAATTGTGAATGTACTTGTATCTTCCCTCGCACCTGTACTGTACCTGTAATTGTGACTGTACCTGTATCTTCCCTCGCACCTGTACTGTACCTGTAATTGTGAATGTACTTGTATCTTCCCTCGCACCTGTACTGTACCTGTAATTGTGACTGTACCTGTATCTTCCCTCGCACCTGTACTGTACCTGTAATTGTGACTGTACCTGTATCTTCCCTCGCACCTGTACTGTACCTGTAATTGTGACTGTACCTGTACTTGTGACTACACCTGTACCTTTAGTGTTGGTAATTAGATAAACAATTCTACGGATGGTCCTCTCCTGCCTGACGTCACCAACAGGTAAGGTTCACATGAGACGAAAAGAAGAAGAAGAAGAAGAAGAAGAAGAAGAAGAAGAAGAAGAAGAAGAAGAAGAAGAAGAAGAAGAAAGAAGAAGAAGAAAAAAGAAAGAGGAAAATAGAAGAAGAAGAAGAAGAAGAAGAAGAAGAAGAAAGAAAAAAGGGAAAAAAAGATAAAGAAAGAAGAAATAAGATGAAGAACAGAAGAAGAAAGGAGAAGAAAAACAAAAACAAGAAGAATAACAACAACAACAATAACAACAACAACAAGGGGAAAAGAAGAATACCGGCTTCTCTTTCTTCCCACATTTATCATCTCCCTCTTCCTCCTCCTTCCCTCCCTCCCTCCCTCAGCCAGCCCCTCTCCTCACCCGTAACGCACCTCTCACTCCCTCTCCTCTCACGTAACACCACGTAACACAACCCTTCAGCCCCTCTCCTCTACCGTAACACCCACGTAACACCGCCATTCCCTCTCATATCCCGTAACAACTCCACTCAGTCCCTCTCCTCTCACTAACACAGCCTTCAGTCCCTCTCCTACCAGGTAACACCCACGTAACACCCACTCAATCCCTCTCCTCACGTAGCACACCTCTCAATCCCTCTCCTCACGTAGCACACCTCTCAATCCCTCTCCTCTACCGTAACACCCCCCACTCAGCCCCTCTCCTCACGGTCCCTCTACACCCACCCTCAGCACTCAATCCCTCCTCACGACACCTCTAATCCTCCTCTACCTGCCACTCAGCCCCTCTCCTCACCACCGTAACACAGGTCACAAAGGTCACAATAACTTGACCTCTGTTACGCGGGTCCCTCCTACACTATCTATTGTCTCGCCAAATTCGCCAATTACTCTACTGGTCCGCCAATTACCACAACGTACAGCTCGGCAAATATTTATAGGGGGAAAATTGTCGCCAAAACGGTAGGAGGCAAATGTCGTGGGAGAGTGAGAGACAGACAGACAGACAGACAGACAGACAGACAGACAGACAGACAAACAGATAGATAGATTCAGTGAGACAGACCGAGAGCGAGACAGACAGATTGAAAGATTCGGACAGACAGACAAAGATTCAGTAAGACAAACCGAGAAAGAGACAGACAGACAGACAGACAGACAGACAGACAGACAGCATCAACAATAATAGTGACAGCAATAAGAACAACAACAACAACAACAACAGCAGTAACAGTAGCAACAGCAGCCGTGTAAACAAACTCCGTCAGTAGTGAAGGAGGAGGCCACAGGTGAGGCAGAGTGCGGACAAGGATGAGTAACTACCACCACAAAGAACAGGTGTTGTGTGTGTGTGTGTGTGTGTGTGTGTGTGTGTGTGTGTGTGTGTGTGTGTGTGTGTGTGTGTGTGTGTGTGTGTGTGTGGCTGGCTTCATCAGGTGGTGGTGATTGAAGAAAGAAAAAAGGAAGAGAGAAGAAGAGAGAAGAGAAGAGAGAGAGAGAGAGAGAGAGACTTAGAGCACCGTCATGGACTCTTGCTCACCCTTTTCTTTAATCGCCAGCATCCCTTCTGCTACCTACCTACCTCCCTCTCTCTCTCTCCTTCCCTACCTCCTTCCCTCCCTCCTTACCTCCAGACACCTTCACTACCCCCACTACACTGTACCACTCAACCCTCCCCAAAGCCTCTAAATCGACCCTCTTCTCTCTTTAATAAACCTCCTAAATTATACCTCTTCCACCCTTTAGAATTTAATCCCGACCCTTTCAACAAATAGATACTTATAAAATGAAGATAAACAGATAATTAAACATCAATAAAGTTTCAATTTTGAGACGAAACGTGATGGGAAACTGAACGAAACTTTGTAGGAGAGAATCTTTTTTAGGACAAGAGGAGGCGCTACGCATATCGCTCCTCACGACTTTCTTTCACCCGCCGTCACGTCAAGGAAACTCAAAATCTGGGTAATTTTTAGAATCCACTGGACCGCTCACCCCCCAATCCTAATCACCATCAGGTCCAATCGGGGGTTTCCTAATCACCACGATGTCCTTAATCATCTGTTTAGAGGCACGATTTGTGAGGGGAATTGCTAAATACGCGCGTGTCATCTCTAAGTAATGTGTGTGTGTGTGTGTGTGTGTGTGTGTGTGTGTGTGTGTGTGTGTGTGTGTGTGTGTGTGTGTGTAAAATAGATAATCCATGAACGTGTTAGGTTTGGTTAGGTTAGGTTTGGTTAGGTTAGGTTAAGGCCTGCAGCTGACTACCATCAACTGACTGCATCATCATCAGCTGACCCAACAACAGCTGACCAAGAGCCCTTGTCTCCGAGCAGGACAGATGTGTGGGGAACCTTTGTACAGCTGTGGGGAACAAAGGGTGGGGAGACGATAAGGGGGTATTGGGGGGGTAGGGAAGGGGTAAGGATAGGTGGGAGAAGGAATATTGGGGGTGGAATAGGGGAATAAGTGGGGGTGTGGGAAGAGAAGGGGTAAGGAGAGGGAGAGAAAGGAATGAGGGATATTGGGGGGTAGGGTATGCAGGTAAGGTGGAGGAGGAGGAACACTGACTGAGGTTCACCTGAGCAGGTAATAATATATAACAGGTGTAATTAAATGTGTCCTGTCATTCACCACTATTTTTCTTTTTCATTGAATCTGACGTTTGATGAGGGAGGGAGGGAGGAGGAGGGAGGGAGGAGAAAGGGAAGGAAAAGGGAGGAGGGAAGGAAAGGAAAGAAAGGGAAAGAAAGGGAAGTAAGGAAAGAAAGGGAAGGAGGAGTAAAGAAGAGGCGAAAGAAAGGGGGAAGGAGGAAGGAAAGGAGGGAAAGAAAGGGAATAGAAGAAAAGAGGAGGTAGAGAATGGATGGAAGGAGGGAATACAAGGAAAGAGACGGAGGAGGGGGAGAGAGAGGAAAGGAAAAATTAGACAGAGGCTGAACAAAGGAGGAAAGGAGGGAAGGAAGGTAAAGAAAGGGGAGTTATAGGAAAGAACCGAGTAGAACGAGGAAGAGGGAGAGAAAATGGATTGGTGAGAGGAAGCGAGAGTGGTAAGGAGAGAGAGAGAGAGAGAGAGAGAGAGAGAGAGAGCAAAAGCACAGTAATAGTGATAATAATTACACGGTGTTGATAGTGATTATGGTGACACGGTTATAATAATGATAATGATGAAGTGGCCTTGATAGTGATGGAGGATGATGACAGTGACACACACACACGATTTATGACACCGAATGAAAGTAAATCTCTCCCAGGACAAGTGTGTGTGTGTGTGTGTGTGTGTGTGTGTGTGTGTGTGTGTGTGTGTGTGTGTGTGCCCATATCTCTCCTTCCCTCCTCCTCCTCTTCTTCTCCCTCCTCTTCCTCCTCCTCTCCCTGGCAAGACGTTCTCCCTCACCCCAGAATCGACGCTAGGTAAACGCCATCTCTCCCTTCCTTCCTCCTTCCCTCTCTCCTTACCTCCCTCCTCCCACGTCCACAGGATGAAGGAGGACCATTACAGGATACTTAGGTTAGGTCCTACACCGTCTCCTGGCGTCGCCTCTCTTACCGGACACCAGCTCCTTCCTCTCTCCCACCCAGCGAGCTTCCAGGTGATCTCTCTCTCTCTCTCTCTCTCTCTCTCTCTCTCTCTCTCTCTCTCTCTCTCTCTCTCTCTCTCTCTCTATCTATCTATCTCTCACAGCTTCACTTTATCTCTCTAATTTATCTCAATCTCTCTCTCTAATCTCTTGTTGTTTTGGTTCTCTGTCTGCCCCGTCAGGTCAACCAATGGTCCGTGACGTCACCTGCCCTCACCTGTGGTCCGTGACGTCACTTGCCCTACTGTGGTCCGTGACGTCACCATGTTTACACCGATCCTTATCTGTGACGCGTGAAATAACATGTGTACACCTGTTCACACCTGTGTTTCGTGGCATCATGTTTACACCTGTTCTCAATTATGGCTCGTGACATCATAATCAGTACACCTGTTGGCACCTATGATCAGTGACATTATAATCTTTACACCTGTTCTCAATTACAATTAGTGACGTCATAATATACCACCTATTCTCACCTGTTATTCGTGACGTAACTAAGTGTACTTGTGAGTACTAAGTTTACCTGTGAGTACTAAGTTTACCCGTGAGTACTAAGTTTAACTGTGAGTACTAAGTTTACCTGTGAGTACTAAGTTTACCCGTGAGTACTAAGTTTAACTGTGAATTACTAAGTTTACCTGTGAGTACTAAGTTTACCTGTGAGTACTAAGTTTACCTGTGAGTACTAAGTTTACCTGTGAGTACTAAGTTTACCTGTGAGTACTAAGTTTACCTGTGAGTACTAAGTTTACCTGTTGATTTTCTTAAATGTGTTTTAGGTCTTATTAAAACTTATGTTATTGTTTATATATTTTCTGTTTACATAAATAGTTTCAGTTTCAGTGAGTCTGTCTACCTGTTTACGTGTTTGTTTACTTACTTGTTTACCTGTTTGTCTAACTGCATATTTACCTGTTTGTCTACTTGATTGTTTACCTGTTTGTCTGCCTGCTTATTTACCTGTTTGTTTACCTACGTGTCTACTTGTCTACCTATTTACCTATCTACCTGCTTATCTACACGTAGCTTACCCAATGTATCATCCTGCTTGATTTCTGCTTGTTCACCTGACACTCTGATATCTGCTTCTATACTCATGCTTGTCTTTTATGCTTAAACTAGTGGGTCTAACTCACCTTCTCCCCTTCCCTCCCGTCCACCCCCTCATCTTCCCGCAACAAACGTCCCCATT
>NW_024729937.1:90000-92500 GCF_018991925.1 Homarus americanus | reverse complement strand
TTGGAGAAGGAGGTGGGTGTTGGAGGAGGAGGTGGGTGTTGGAGAAGGAGGAGGGTGTTAGAGGTTGTGGTGGGTGTTGGAGGAGGAGGTGGTGGGTGTTGGAGGAGGAGGTGGTGGGTGTTGGAGGAGGAGGTGGTTGGAGAAGGAGGGTGTTGGAGGAGGAGGTGGGTGTGGAGAAGGAGGCTGATGCTGGAGAAGGAGGCTGGTGCTGGAGAAGGAGGTGGGTGTTGGAGAAGGAGGTGGGTGTTGGAGGAGGAGGAAGGGGGTGCTGGAGGAGGAGGAGGAGGAGGTGAGTGTTGGAGGACGGGAAACTGTTGGGGAATTTGTCTTTCGTCCCTCCCTTTCTCTCTTCTTCTCCTCCTCCTCCCCATCCTTCCTCCCAAACCATCTACCCCTCAACCTATACCCCCTCCCCAAAAACAACAACAAATAAATAACAAAACAAACAACAAAACAACAACATTTATTTCCTCGTCAGACAAAAACAACATAAACATCTCATCTGTTCTCCCTCCTCCACCCCCTACCCCTCACCCCCAACACACACACACACACACACACACACACACACACATTACCACCATCTGTCACGGTGATTTACATATATCATCACGATTTACATTTACAACCCCTTGACAGTCATTTACGCGCTTCCTGTCAAAGTAGTCATTTACGTGTCAGGTAGGAAGGTAAATCTTGAGGGGGGGGGAGTTAAATTGGCCCAGGTAAGGCACACTGTGATGACCTTGTAAACAGAGAAGCATTGGGAGTGGTGAGAGTGAGAGAGAGAGAGAGAGAGAGAGAGAGAGAGAGAGAGAGAGAGAGAGAGAGAGAGAGAGAGAGAGAGAGAGAGAGACTTACTAACCTAACCTAACCTGACCTAACCTAACATAATCAGATCTAAACTAACCTATCATACCCTAACCTAACTTAATCTGACCTAACCTAACCTAACCAAACCTAATCCAACCAAACCTAACCTACCCCAACTTAACCTAACCCATATCCTCCCAATTAGGGTAAAGTGGGCGCCACCCTCGCCTCCATCACGCCCACACGCAACAGGGATGATGAAGTGCCGCCCGCGAATGGACATAATTATGACGTCATTACCACCCTAACTGGTCATTACAGCGTCATTGTGAGATTGTTCCTGTGGGTATAGTGAAGGGAAGATGGCGATGGGTATACTCTCTCTCTCTCTCTCTCTCTCTCTCTCTCTCTCTCTCTCTCTCTCTCTCACCTAAACCGCAAGATTAATGACAAAGAATGAGACACCATACATTATTAATCCTGAAGCACCATCATCAGTCATCACCACCATCATCAATCATCACCATCACCATCAGTCATCACCATCACCATCAGTCATCACCATCATCATCAGCCATCACCATCACCATCAGTCATCACCATCATCATCACCATCATCATCAGTCATCACCATCAGTCATCACAACATCACCACGACCGTCTCACCTCACAGCTAAATAACTCACTTTAGCTTTGGCATGTCTTAGCTTAGTAGAAAACCAAGTCCTATATACAGTATCTCAATTTGGCCTTATTAGCTTTATCTATCTCAATTTTAGCTTATTAGAAACCTAGGATCACATTGTTTAATAATAATAATAATAATAATAATAATAATAATAATAATAATAATAATAATAATAATAATAATAATAATAACAACACGAATAATAATAATAATAATAATAATAATAATAATAATAATAATAATAATAATAATAATGGCAGTAATCATAATAATAATAATAATAATAATAATAATAATAATAAGCCATGTCCCCTCACCTCTCACAACCAACTCACCTGGTCTTGTTAATTACCAGAAGCACCAGGTAAGATCCCCACCTGCGTGATATACGGCTCCTAATTCCTGTTAATTAATGGACACAGCACACCTCATAGTATACCTTAATTATGCACACTAACACACGGTAGGGACGCGTGTATGTAAACTACCGGCAAAGCTTGTTAACACACGCTCACACACGCACACACACACGGACAAGAGCCACACGCACAGACGCATTCTTGCCAAACGCACCACGACGTATGTGTATCTAAACGACGCATTTACACACAGACGCAAAAGGATGGTCCAATTTCCTCGCTTCTGTGTTTCCGACGAGGAGGATGAAGTGCTACCCTAACTAGTAATTAGAGGCAGCCCTTGTATTGTTAACGAGCTGGGGACGTTTATGAGACAGAGAGAGAAAAAGAAAGAAAGAGAGAGAGAGAGAGCTGACGTGTGTGTGTGTGTGTGTGTGTGTGTGTGTGTGTGTGTGTGTGTGTGTGTGTGTGTGTGGTGTGTGGAGACATAAGACACACACTCCACTCGTAAACTGTGAATCGTCTCTACCCCACAGGTAAAATCTCACTCCCTCCCTCCCTCCTCCGTCATACCTGTCACCCTCTCTCTCCCTCCCTCCGTCATACCTGTCACCCTCCCTCTCTCCGTCATACCTGTCAC
>NW_024729937.1:82500-85000 GCF_018991925.1 Homarus americanus | reverse complement strand
CCCGCCACTCCTAATAGGCTTCCTTAGCCAGGTATAATTGTAATGGACAGTTTCAATACGGAACTACCTCGTTGGAGACCGTAACAGGATCAATATATTAGTTGGGTAACCCGCATTTTGTCAATATTATTTCAAGTCAACGGAAGTGTATATATGTATAAGGCTGGGATGTGTGGTGGAGTGTGTGGTGGAGTGTGTGGTGGAGTGTGTGGTGGTGTGTGGTGGAGTGTGTGGTGGTGTGTGGTGGAGTGTGGTGGTGTGTGGTGGTGTGTGGTGGTGTGTGGTGGAGTGTGTGGTGGTGTGTGGTGGAGTGTGGTGGAGGTTGTGGTAGAGTGTGATGGAGTGTGTGTGGTGGGTGTGGTGGGGAGGGTGTAATGGGTGTGGTGGTGTGTGGTGGGTGTGGTGGTGCGGTGGTGTGTGGTGGAGGTTTGTGGCTGTGGTGGAGTGTGGTGGAGGTTGTAATGGAGATATTGAGAGGACAGGACAGCATTGCGAGATAAATTGAGAGAAGCGGAGAGAACACAGAGAAATGGATCGCGTGAGAACCAACCATTGTCACCTACCCACCCACCACCAGCCCACCCCACCACACACCAGCACCCCACCCCACCTAAAATTACCCTTTCACTATAATCCTTGATGTAGTATTTTAACGCTTTCCTACCCAACCCACCTACCCATACCCACCCACATACCCACCCACACCCACACCCACACACCCACCTGCCTATAACCACAAATACAATCATTACCATAATCAGATATCACAATTACATCGCGTTCCGGCACAAATTATAGGTATTATCAGCCCACAATGACAGCCTTGATAATTCTTCTTTTGGTCTCTTGCCTCCTCTGCCGCCACCAACACCTGTGCGGGGAGGAGATAATTAGTCGCAGGTGAGTTGGGAATTAATCGAGTTCACCTGTATATATGTGTGTGTAATAATAATAATAATAATAATAATAATAATAATAATAATAAAGGTTTATTAATAGAGTTGCAGCCGGTGACCACTTTAAGGGATATGTGTATTTAAGTTCAGGTGTTCAAAGTTGACATGACATTCACGTGCACCCCTCCTCCCCTCCCCCACACACACACACACGTTTCCACAGTGTCGTGTCTTATCTCAACCTTTAATTATGATCAGTGTACACATCAGCCCTGGGGATAAGTCCTTCAATCTGGTGTTATGCTCTCTCTCTCTCTCTCTCTCTCTCTCTCTCTCTCTCTCTCTCTCTTCTTTTCTCTCTCTTTCTCTCTCCTCTCTCCCGCCTAGGCTCACCTCGGAAATTGTTTACTTTGGCCCACCCAGACAAAAAGAACACACACACACACACACACACACACACACACACACACACACACACACACACACACACACGGACAAAAACCCACGTCCCCACGCGGTCATGTGTCATTCCAGTGGTCAGGCCATCAACCGCGGCCTGACCTCCTTGGCTTGAACACCGGCTAATTGATATTTGTATTGATATTTCTTTCTACCTTTGTGTGTGTGTGTGTGTGTGTGTGTGTGTGTGTGTGTGTTGTGTGTGTGTGTGTTTGTGTGTGTGTGTGTGGGTTTTACCTCTTGTACGTGATGGTTTGCATCAGTTTTTGTGAAGATGGAGAGAAGTAGAGGTGGTGGGGAAGGCGGGGGTGGTGGGGAAGGAGGGGTGGTGGGAAAGGGGGGTGGTGGGGAAGGAGGGTGGTGGGGAGGGGGGGATGGAAGGAGGAGTAGGGGTGGTGGGGGAGAAGGGGGTGGTGGGGACGAGTAGTGGTGGTGGGAGGAGGGGTGGTGGGAGAAAAGAGTAGGGTGGTTGGGGGAGAAGGGGGATGGTGGGGAAGGAGTAGAGGTGGTGGGACGTGTGTGTGTGTGGGGTGTGTGGGGAGAGAGAGAGAGAGAGAGAGAGAGAGAGAGAGAGAGAGAGAGAGAGAGAGAGAGAGAGAGAGCATCTCACTTTTCCAGGTAAAACAAAACAAGAAGAATAGGAAGAAATGGTACATAACCCCCCCACACCCCTTAACCCATCCCTTCCCTCTCTCCCTCCCTCCTCCCCATTCTCCACCCTCCCATCCTCTCTAACCGACCCAGGACAAATTACCTTTCGAGTCTAAACAAATTCACCCCAAACTTTGCCTAAATAGCCTTCCATTTGGGGAGCTTAAGGACGAGTAACCCTCCTCCCTTCCCTACCCACCCCTACCCTCCCCTTCCCTACCCACCCCCTCCCTTCCCCTACCCTCCCCCTCCCCTACCTTCCCCTCCCTCCCTCCCTCCCCTCCCCTACCTCCCCCCCTCCTCCTCCCCCTCCTTTCCCTACCTCCCCCCTCCTACTTTCTCTCCCTCCCCTACCCTTACCCTATCCCTCCTCCTCCCCGGATGTCCAGATGGTGAGGCTGTCTCGTGAGAACTTGCTGGTGAAGAGAATGGTGAGGATAGTGAGGATGGTGAGGATAGTGAGGATGGTGAGGATAGTGATGATGGTGAAGATA
>NW_024729937.1:70000-77500 GCF_018991925.1 Homarus americanus | reverse complement strand
TGGGGAGGGAGAATTAAAGGAGGTGATTTATGTAGGAAAAAGAAAATTAGAAAGATACGAGAGCAATGAGAGAGAGAGAGAGAGAGAGAGAGAGAGAGAGAGAGAGAGGCCCACAAGACACCCCCACCAATATCATTTAAACACCACCCCCTCCTCCCCCCACACAGAGGAGTTAAACAGCGGGTTACCTGGACAACAAACTAGGTAATTAAATCATAAAGCTAAGACAGACAGAAAGAGGAGGAGGGGCGAGTGTAGGCCATGGGGAAGGGGAGAGAGGGGATGCAAGGGAGTGGAAGGGGAAGGGGATGGAGATTCTAGGCCATGAAGGAAAGGGTGGGAAGGGGGATGGGAGGGGAAGGGAGGGGAATGGGAGGGAAAGAAGAGGGGAGGGAGTGGAGGGAAGGGAGAGGAGGGGAGGGAGAAAGCCACCAGTACCACAGCCGTCGCCAGAGCCGCGTCCACCACACCAGAGGGCCTCAGAATGTGGTCGGGGAACACTACTTGTTATCTCGTTCAAGTCACCACCAATTGACAGAACCATGGGCCATTAAAACACATAACTGCCTACACAAAACTCTCTTTCTCTTCGCCTGGCGTTCGTGTGCTTGTCTCTCACTATGGCCCTTCTCTAGGGAACTAATCTATACATAATCCGCTAATAACTGAAGGTAAATCCGCGATAATCTACCCATAATCTGCGGCTGAGTTGACCGCATAATCCGCGTGTGTTGGTAGGGAAGAGCAGCGGGCGGGGCCACACCTTCCGTTCACATCGTCGACGCCTGCAGGCTTGTGTTACACCCACAGTCCGTCACCACACTACACCCACACCTTCTTCTTCTAACTCAATTTTCCCTCTTCCCCCTTCTCCTCCTCTCCTCTTCCTCCTCCTCCTCTTCCTACTTCCCCCTCCACCCCTCCTCTTCCTCCTTCCCCTCCACCCCTCCTCTTCCTCTCTTCCTCCTCCTCCAACCCTCTCTCCTCTTCCTCCTCCTCCTCTTCCTCCTCTTCCCCTCCTCCACCCCTCCTCTTCCTCCTCCTCCACCCCTCCTCCTCCTCCTCCCTCCTCCTCAAGGTAAGCCTGCTACTGAAACAACTCATTAGTAACAGTTTTCGTCATACCGTAGTGAACCAAAGGGAGCAGGAGGGAGGGAAGAGAGAAAGGAGAGGAGGGAGAAAAAAAGGGAGGGGAGGGAGAAGGAGGAGGGAGGAGGAGAAGGTGGGACCGCTCACCTGATGACACCTCGGGTTACCTGGCCAAGCTGGAGACGGTATCTAAACTTTATCTTATTGATCGACACACACACACACACACACACACACACACACACACACACACACACACACACACACACACATCAGGGTTAGGACAAAGGTAGAACAGGGATGGGACAGAATGGGATAAGGGTGGGATAGGGTGGGATAGGGGTGGGATAGGGGTGGGATAGGGGTGGGACAGGGGTAAGGAAAAAGGGGGTGTGGGATACAGTAGTAGTGATGGTGGGAAACAGGGGTGAACATCTCAGGTAAGGACAGGTGAGAAGCAGCAGAAGCCATCATTAACGACAGGTAAACAGTTGATTGGTATAGCCTGTTGTCTGTCTCTTGTCTTTCTGTTTTATATCTATTTGTCTGTTTCTCTGCCTGTCTGTCTCTGTCTCTGTCTCCGTTTCTTTATCTGTCTCTCTATCTCTCTCCCCTATATGCACACACAAACACACACACACACACACACACACATACAGGTAAGGGATTAGTGCGGTATGTGTGGGTGGGGAGGAGGGAAAAAGAATGTGTGTGTGTGTGTGTGTGTGTGTGTGTGTGTTGACCAATGTGTGTGTGCGTGTGTGTGTGTGTGTGTGTGTGCGTGTGTGTGTGTGTGTGTGTGTGTGTGTGTGTGTGTGTGTGTGTGCGTGTGTGTGTGTGTGTGTCTCTTAAGAGCGTCGTGTTTACCTGAGAGTAGCAAAACACCTGGGCTGCTATCATCATCCAGGTCCTGTCAGCATCTCTCTCTCTCTCTCTCTCTCTCTCTCTCTCATCAACCACGTGTCCACTTCCTCTTTTTCTATCTCATTTCTCTCCTCCTCCTCCTCCTCTGTTCTTATCATCTCTCTCCTTCCTTCCTTCTTTTCTCTTCTGAATTCAGGTGTGTTCTAGGTGAGTGTGCTGGGTGTAGTCTTGGTGTAGTTAGGTGAGGTGTAGCTAATTGGAGTCTAGGTGAGGTAGGTGTACATTCCAGGTGTACAGTAGCTTCAGGTGATGTGAGGTGAGAGAGAGAGAGAGAGAGTGAGAGAAAGAGAAGAAAGAAGAAAGAAGAAAGAAGAAGAGAGAGAGAGAGAGATATTGATCAGGAGATGGTGAGGGGGAAAAGATGTGTAAAGGGGAAAGTGTGATACTGGGTTGAGACCTCCTTTACACTTCCCCCTCCTCCCCCCCATCACGGCAGAGGCTTCTATAATTGATACCATCTGGGAACAACACGGCACCCCCACCTTTCCCCTCCTCCTCCTCCCCCCTCCTCCTTCTTAACCCCTTCTTCCCCAATCCCCTCGACACCCGACCCGGAAATATGGCCAGATACGTGACCCCAATCTACCCCTATGGACCCCGTGTCTGTCTGTCTGTCTGTCTGCCTGTCTGTCTGTCTGTCTGTCTGTCTGTCTGCCTGTCTGTCTGTCTGTCTGTCTGTCTGTCTGTCTCTCCTTGTCACCATCGTCTTAGCAGTTACAAAGGTTCGTCCACCGCGCCCGCCACCATCATCATCATCATCATCATCATCATCATCATCATCGTCATCATCATCATCATCACTATAATTACCTTCTGACTCGGTTTGGATATGTTTACGTTAGGTTAGGTTAGTTTAGGTTAGGTTAGGTTAGGTTAGGTTAGGTTAGGTTAGGTTAGGTTAGGTTAGGTCACATCAGGTAAGGTCAGATTAGGTAAATAATTAAAGGAACCATTTTACTCAGTAGTACACAACCATCACAATAACAACAAACAAATGTAAACAAATAATGTATCTTTCATCAGTTCTCAAGACACAAACAACAAACAAACAAACAAAAACAAAAAATAAACAATTCTTCTACTGTTAACAATATCAATGATTCGATAAACAACTAAATTCAGACCTTATTGACGGAGTGAACTATGAGAGGTCCTTGAAGGGGCTAATGACAGTACTGTGGGGGGGAGAGGAGAGGAGAGGAGGGGAGAGGAGAGGGAGAGGAGAAGGATAGGAATGGAATGGAAGGAGGGAGATGGTGAGGGAGAAAGAGGGAATGGGGAGGGAGAAAGGAGAGAGAGAGAGGGGTAAAGTAACACCTGCCTCCCTCTCTCTCTCTCTCTCTCTCTCTCTCTCTCTCTCTCTCTCTCTCTCTCTCTCTCTCTCCCCTCACCTGTGATCAACTGACGGCCTCTCAATCAGTGGATGGATTACAGGGAAGGATATACGAGAGGTATATCCATCCAGCCCGTAGAGAGAGAGAGAGGGGGGGGGCGAGGGAGGAAGGAGGAAGGAGAGTTGGAGAGGGAGAGAGGTATACATGGAACGTGTTAAGCTGTGTGTGTGTGTCTTCTCTTCCCCTTCCTATTCCTCCCATTCTCTCTTTGCTCTTCCTCCTCTCCCTACCTCTCCTTCGTCCCTCTTCTCTCCTCTTTCACCTCCCTCCCCCCTCCTCAACCAACTCCTGCTCTCCTCCTCTCCCTCCTCTCCTCTTCCCCCCTCCTCCTCCCCTCCCTCCTCTCCCCTCTCTCTCCTCCTCCCCTCCTGGGGCCGGGCCTGTGGGGAGTAATGGCTGTCATGGTGTGTTATAATATAAAGATAAATAACTGCTGGGTAAGTAGTCACCTCTCTCTCTCTCTCTCTCTCTCTCTCTCTCTCTCTCTCTCACTCTCCTCTCTCTCTCTCTCTCTCTCTCTC
The DNA here is from genome assembly GCF_018991925.1 of Homarus americanus. Classification (NCBI taxonomy): domain Eukaryota; kingdom Metazoa; phylum Arthropoda; class Malacostraca; order Decapoda; family Nephropidae; genus Homarus; species Homarus americanus. The sequence continues at coordinate 73,572 of NW_024729937.1, read as the reverse complement.
TCTCTCTCTCTCTCTCTCTCTCTCTCTCACTCTCTCTCTCACTCTCTCTCTCTCTCTCTCTCTCTCTCTCTCACTCTAAGATAAGGTAGAGAATAAAATTGAGAGGCGTAGAAAGAGGAATAGAATGGATGGAATAAAGACAGGAAGAGAGGGAGGGAAGAAGGAGAGTGAGCGAGGAAGAGAATGGAAAGAGAGGAGAATAATAATAGCCAGAAATAAAGAAGGAGGAGGAGGAGGGTGATGAAAAGAGAAGTGAGAGGTAAGGGAAGGATGTAACACGGGGGGGGATGGAGGGAGGAGGGGATGTAGAAAGGAGGGGAGAGGAGGAGGAGGAGGAGGAGGAGGATGGGAGAATGGATGGAAAGGTAGAGGTAGGAGAGAAAGAGAACGAGAAGAATATGGGAAGGGATAAATAAAGAGAGAGAGAGAGCAGAGAGAGAGAGAGAGACTCCATAACACAGACTAACAAAAACCACCACCACCTTTTGGGGTTTTTTAAGCCCTCATTAACGGCTCCAGGTGAGAAATGGGAGTGATTTGGAAAATGATTGGCTGGCCCAGGTAACAGAGGAAGCTGTTTATTGGTCGTAAGAGGTAATGATGAGCTAATGTGCTTTATTTGTTTAAGTTTGTCTCAGTCGCGTTAGTGTGTGTGTGTGTGTGTGTGTGTGTGTGTGTGTGTGTGTAAGGTGTTTTTCTTAATTAATCTATCTGGGGCATTCTTGTTTTACCTGGCGGCTTACCTGTCTCTCTGAAGCTTTTCCTTGATAGATAGACAGGCAGACAGACAGACAGACAGACAGACAGACAGATAAACAAATAGATAGCTAGATAGATTGTTTCTCTTCTCACCTATTAGCATCCTTCCTTCCTATTCCCATCCCTATTCCTCCTCCAAAACTCCTATCCTCCCAATTACATCCATCATCCTTCCTTAATCCTCCCCATCCCCTAATAACCTCCCATAACACTTCATTATTCCCAATCCATCACCCATAACCTCATCCTCTCCCCATCAACACCCCCTCCCCACTCATCCCTCCCCATCCACCCCTCCCCTCATCCTCTCCCCATCTCCCCTCATCCTCCCCATCAACACCCCCCCCCCTCATCCTCTCCCCATCAACACCCCCTCCCCTCATCCTCTCCCCATCCATCCCCTCCCCTCTCCTCATCCTCTCCCATCAACACCCCCTCATCCTCTCCCCATCAACCCCCCCCCTCCCCTCATCCTCTCCCCATCAACACCCCTCCCCCTCATCCTCATCAACCCCTCATCCTCTCCTCATCCTCTCCCCATCATAAGTAAATAGCTCCCGGAACACAAGCAACCATCAATTTCCTGCAACTGTAATCAAGCCATTCATTCAACGCCTCGTAGGATGGAGGGTTGATTGATGGACGGCCCCTCAGATCAACTTCCACTCTCATATCCTTATCCTGTCTAAGGCTATTACCGTCATCCTTTACCAGCCAGTTCATATCCTAATTACGTCGGTGTTTATTATAAGTCTCTCGTAGGATGTAGGAGTTGTAGTTGTAATAGGCGGCAGTCTTAATAGGCGCCAATTCTAATAGGAGCCAGTTCTAATAGCCCCCGTTAGGATTCAGTGCTATTAACAGGTTCTATCCAAACGTTATCTAACCTGAACTAACCTAATCTAACCTAATCTAACATAATCCTAATATACCCAAACCTAACCTAATCTAACCTAACATAATCCCAGCCTAACCTAACATAATCCTAATCTACCCTAACCTAACCTAACCTAACCTAACCTAACCTAACATAATCCTAACCTAACATAATCCTAACCTAACCTAACATAATCCTAATCTACCCTAACCTAACCTAATCTAATCTAATCTAACCTAACATAATCCTAACCTAACCTAACCTAATCTAATCTAATCTAACCTAACCTAACCTAACCTAACCTAACATAATCCTAACCTACCCTAACCCTAACCTAACCTAACATAATCCTAATCTACCCTAACCTAACCTAATCTAATCTAATCTAACCTAACATAATCCTAACCTAACCTAACCTAATCTAATCTAATCTAACCTAACCTAACCTAACCTAACCTAACATAATCCTAACCTACCCTAACCTGATCATGAAGGCTGGGGCCCACTAGAACCTGATCCTACTATGACTGGGACCCAACTGAACTGCCACCACCAATCATCCTATATCCTTTGATGGCCTCACTTGGTATCCTAATCCTAATGTGACGTCATCAGCCTCATCCTACGTGTTGTGAGTTAATATCCTGTGTGACTCATACTTCTACGAGTAGGATAACGGCCTTTCTGATGTTGTTGTTGTTGTTTGTCACTATTTATCCTACTTCTCATCCTTCGAGTTCATATCCTACCTACTACCACCACTACCACCACAACTACTACCATTACCACCACTACCACCATTACCAATACCATAACATCTACCTACCTACCTACCTACCTACCTACCACCATCACAAATACTACCATTACCACCACTACCACCACCATCACTACCATTACCACCACAACCTACCACTATTACCAACCACCACTACCACTATCACCACCACCACCACCCCTGAACAACTTCCTCCTCACACACATGTTGTCTTACCTGCCTCACCTCACCTAATTATCATAATCTAACCTTTTATTTTATCGCTTCCACCTGTGCAATTTACAGCAGTTTATTTTATTTATTTTTTTTTACAGCACAAATTTGAAGATTGGTTAACTTGCGATCTCGATTATAAACTTAATATATTTCTAAAGACTTAATTTGAGGATTTTGTAAATTGTAAATGCATTGTTAATCTTCTTCTCATCTTCCAAGTGTAAATTTAATGATTATGTAGATTGTTGTAAATGTGATTGTAAATATTATACTATATTTATATGTGTGACTTGTAAATCCGATTGTTATTTCAAGTTTTTTTTTATCTTTATGTAAATTGTAAAAGTTATCCTGGAGTTTAACACAACAAAATCGACTTATTTAATGAAATTTTTTATCTATCGGAAATTTTAATTATGTTTTTTAATATATAAGACTCAGAGTACGTGTTCAGTAGAGTACATGAACACTCCGTACTCAATAAAGTACTCCCAGAATACTCATTACGTACCAGAGTCAGAATTACGATCGCCCAGAGGTTCGTAATCAATAAAGTACTCCTAAAATACACACAACGTACCCCCATAGTCCATTGTACGATTACTAGTAGATCCGTCCGTACTCAGCTCCCGTCCGTTACCGCCATAATAACAAGTACAGTACCTCACTCATTTACACTTTTCCAGAATTACAACCACACCGTTAATTAAGGTACAGACAGGTGACGGTTGCTCCCCTTCCTTCCCCTTACCTGCCCCTTTCTACCTTACCTACCTCACCCACCCACCTTACCTACCTCACCCACCTTACCTACCTACCTACCTACCTACACCCCAGCATGACTCAGTTCCTTCATTCAGCTGTCTGTATGTATGTCACGTCTATCCTTTCCCGTATTACTCATAACCTTACTACTACGCCCTTCCTTCCTCCCGCCTCCTC